>NW_028186344.1:216298-224374 GCF_003343005.1 Rhea americana
AAAAAAAAAAAAGAAAGAAAGAAAAGAAAAAAAAAGACCATATATGTTGTCGTAGCCTGCCGGAGTGAGAATTGAAGACCTACACACAAGCGTAGCTGCTTCCTGGCGGGGTTGGATTTCGCGTGAGAGAAGGGGAAGAAAGGGGCTAGTATGAAGGAACCGGGGTTTGAGAGCGTTTCTTGGGTTCCCGCCACTCGCTGCCCCCGGGACAAGAACCGCTTTCTCTTTTCTTTTCTCTCCTTATCTCCCTCTTTCTTTCTTTCTTTTTTTTTTTCGTTTTCTTTTTATTTTCTAGAAGATGCAAGGCTGAAGAGACGTTTCCCCACAGGTTAGTTCTCACTTCTGTGCGTTCCCTTTGCGCCAGGCTGCTGCCGCTCCGGGGCCGCAGAGAGGGGTTGGGGCTGGGGCCAGGCGGCAGGATCTGCCCCGGGAGCGTTTCGCTCAGCGGAGCCGCAAACGGTGCGGCAGCGAAACGGAGCGGGAGCGATTCGCTCTTCCTCTTCGCCTCGTTGTGTGTTTGTCCTGTTGTTGTTGCTGTTGTCGGAAGAAAAGTTGGAGTGACAAGAGAGCTGGCGGGAAGATTTGCACTTCGGCTGCCAGGGGTTAGGGTTTGACAACAACCCTCGAAAGAGCAATGTGCATCGTAGACGATTTAATGCAATGCCAGCCAGAATTGGACTCTGAAACCTTCTCGCTCCTTAAGGTTAGCAACTGTTCGTCTCCGGTTATTTCCCTAATGACTGAAGGAGTTTTCTTGGCCAAACTCTTCCAAGCATCTTGGGAACACCTCCTCTACTTAACTGGTCCCACCGCACAGGCACAGCTGTCTCTGCGACGCAACGAAATAGCCTGTCAAAAGGGACTGAAATTACAGAATTCATATAAAAATGTTGTCTTCCCCTGACTCTACGCTAAGAGTCTTTACTGGGTTTTGTTTCACTGAACGCCTTTCGTCTGCAAATCGAGGAGCACATGCTTGTTCAGTTAACATCATTTTGGAAAACGTTAATCTTGATTAATAAGGGATGGAGGATTAAGCCTTGTTACAATTATTTAGATTCTAGAATCATCTGATTTCTTTATTCTTCTTTCAGATCCGTGAATCGTTGTATTTCTGTATACTTCTTTAAGTGTATGCATGTGTGTATCTGTAGTCAGATAGATAGATATACTATATATGTGTGTGCTCGTTTTCCCTATCAGATATTTAAAACGCAATCGGTGCAGCTGTGCTGAACGTGAACTGGAAGAACTAATACCAATTTCTGACGTTTTATTTCTCCCATTTGTTTGGCTTCAGACATATTTTAAAATGTGCAGCCGCTTTTAAAGATGTACTCGGAGGGGAAAAATGAATTCTAAAAATGAAAAGTAAACGCTGGAGCTGGAAAACTTCGAAATGTGGCTGATAGAGTTTGAGTTGGTTTAGCTGAAACGAACACGGTTTGCCATTCTCCGTAACTTTGGAACGAAGCTGATTTTACCCAGAGCTGAACTATGTAGAGGGAGTAAAATTGTCGTGAATAAAGCAATAGTACCGTTTGCTTTCGGGAAGATAGATTTTACTCTAAAGAGTTGGGCCAGTTATTAAGTTAGAAAACGTAATATGGAAAATATAAGAATGTTAATAGCTTATTAAATTCTGTACAACTTCTTTCCATATGCATGTCAGTGTGAGACAGCGAGAAATGCACTTGTCGCGTTTTAAACGGAATATATCCCCGTCARTAAAATGGTGTGGTACTCTAGGCGACAGTTTATTGGTAACACCTAATATGGGCATTTCAGCATCTGTCATTCCTTCTTCCACAAACGTACAAATCCTAGATAAAACAGAGGCAGAGCGGCAATGAAATGGTTGCCGACACCATGCGATAGAGAGCAGATGAAGACGAGCAGGTGCGAATGAAGTATTTCCCTTGTCTTTGATCTATGCATCGCCAGCTCGTTTCTGTCTTGCCGCAGACCGGCGGAGTGGCCGGCGGAGAAGCACCGCTCTTCTGTCTGGTCGGAACGGGGTATTTCTTAGATTCGCGGAGTTTGAAGTCTGGTGCAACGGCAAAGCAGGAGGGCAAAGGAAGAGCGGTTAAAGCGAGTGGGCGTCTGGCTGGCGAGAAACGTGCGGGACGCGGGTGGCGGCTGCAGCGGCCGGGGGCGCTGGGGAGCGGGTCCCTGGTCGGAAGGTGCGGGGAGGCTGGAGGCACCGCGGGTCTGAGCGCGGCTCGCCCAGGCCCTCTCGGGCCCCGGGTCCCCTCGGACCCCACTCGCCACGTGAGGCCGCCGTCGAGGCGCTTCTGCCCCGCCTGGCGCCGCTGTGGCCCGGCGGCATCTCTGCCCTGACGGGGCRGGACGGGGTCTCCTGCCGCGGCGGCCTCGGCGGGGCGCAAGGCCAGCGGGATTTCGCTGGCGCGTGCGGCAAACGCCGCAAAAGACAAGGCAAGACCCCCCCCCCCCCSCCGCCGCTCCTCTTCCCCAACTCCCCCCAAAAGAGACCCAGCCGCCTTTCGTTGCTTCCCTGGGAAGTGCCCGCTCCCACCTCCTTCAGCCCTCGAGCATCCCTGGTGCCGCGCCTTGACCTTCCCTCTGCAGTCGGATCGTCACCACTTCCCCTAGCGCGGTCTAATCCCCCCCTTTTTCCCTCCAGAAATGAAGGGAAACGGCGTGTTTTGCCCCAGAGCCCTGGTGTGGGCACAGCCCGTGGCTCTGTCTTTCCAATGGTCTCATCAGTCAGCCTCAGAGCATCCGCGGCGATTTGCATCCGTGGGACAGCTGTGATTTTTAACATTCGAGACATTTATTAATGAAACTGGAGCTATCTGCTCCGCGATCCTCGCAGGAACATTTCTGTTTCAATCCTGCTGCTAGCTGAGGTTAGTATTTGATTTAATCTATTTTCTCGAGGAGAGTTTTGGCGCTAGCAGGGTCGCAAGGGCTCTATGTTTTAGTGCCCGGATCTAAACTGCAAGTCAGTTTCCTCCTTGAGGGCTCCTACTCTGCTGCTGGTTGCCATCAGAAGGTAATAGTGTCTAAAATACAGCGTGGAGACTACCGCAGCTATCCCCCGTGTCCCCTTCTTTGGGTTAAGTAGCATGGGAACAGCCTCATCGTCGAGGGAAATATTAAGGGCTACTTCCCGCCTCTCCACCTCCTGCCTCTCTCTCTCTCTCTCTCTCTGGCAAGACCCCCCACCCCCGCCTCAGGATATAAAACAGACATGAAAGTGATGGGAATTTGGTGTGAGGGAGGACTCTCTACTTGGGGACTCTCCGACTCTCACCTCCTAATTGGAATAGCAGTTGCTTTATACCAAACTAACAGTGGGACCCTGCCATGTCACGCTATGTCCCCTTTCAACAGCTGGGTGCACACTTGTGCATTGCTTTACGTCCTCTCCCCTTAGACTCCTGTTTGCTACTGTCCAGCCAGAAAGTGGAGCTTGCACCACATTTTATGAACATGTCCTCCGTAGCACGTAAAATAACTGCAGAATCTGAACTCTTTGCTCTTGCTGACACAATGTCGCTCTCCTTCACCCTGCAAATTAAAGCTAATGCATTGGAAGACAAACTACATTTTATCTCACTTCATCTCTCCCTCTCTATGCAAAAAGCTCCCTAGAAAAGGTATCATTACACTCAAAGGATATGGTTTCAACAAAATGGTAGTTCCAGTGGCTGATGAAAGAGGAAATAATTGCATCCCGCATGTCTAGTCTAGAAGTAGCCCTGGATCTCAGAGCAAATTTCTCTCTTATTGTTCAGAGAAAGTGAAGTATCCTCATCGCCTTACAGGCATGGTGATAGATCTCATGGGGTTTCTATGAGGGCTTTTACTGTTTCTGCTGTCCACTCGGTTTTACTTCCAGGCTAGGTTCAACTGCATTCTTGCAATTTTTTTGCTCTGAACCCCCTTCTAAAAGAGCCGCACTCAATTTCGAAAAGAAGTCTGCCTTCCAGACTGTATCATATGCCCAAACTTCTGTTCCTTTAGAAATAAAACCACAGGGAAATGGAATAACAATACCCGTATTTTGCAACCCCTTTTTTCTGAGCTGGTCTGCTCCTCCGAGAGGGATGTGTTACACGAAGTCCTCCTGCTACCAAAGAGGATGGGGTGCCCTCGTCACCGTAGCACTGAGTTTACGGATACGCAGCCTCATCAAATCCACTCCACATTTAAATCCCTGTAAATCTGAGCTTGGAGAGTGACAGAGCCGGGCCCTGCTGATGGCAGCACAGGGCAGTGCGGGTATTAAGCGCCGCGGAAACCTCCCCCCGCAACTCCGTCCTGCCTGCAGCAGGCGCCTTACGGGTGCGGGCAGGGTGTAGGGGGAGCACGGACACAGACGCGGGCCCCGCACCGCGGCCGGGCGCCCGGCAGCGGATGGCCGGTGGGGCAGCGCCGTGCGCCGCGCCGGCACCTGTGGCGCTGGGGGCGGGCTCCAAGCCGTATCGAGGAAACCAAGCGAAGACGGAAACGCCAGCAAAGCCCGGCTGCTGCCCGCCGAACAACCTGCTGGGGACCCTGCGGCGAGAGGCCTTTTCCTAACCCCTTGGCTGCCGGGTGCTCCCCGCGGTGGCATCCCGCCCTGTGCCCTCCGCGCAGCGGCTGCGCCCCCGCCGGCGGCGGCGCTGCGCGGCCCCGGCAGATCCTGGCGACGCCGCGCTCGCCCCCGCGCCCACCCCACCGCCGCCGGCCCTGCCCGGGGCGGGGGGCTGCGCCGCTGGCCCAGCCCTCCCGGGCATTGCTCCTCGTCTCGGCGAGCTGCCCTTTCGGGGCGTCCCCATCCCCATCCCCCTCCCCGTATTGATTTCGAGGTGGGAAGCAAGCATTTTGAGACTGCAACTCACCTTATGCATTCTTGATCATAAAAAAAAAAAAAAAAATGCAGCTACGCAAAGACAGGATCTTAACATAAGAGTTTGTAGCTCGACAGGTAAGGACTCGGCTGGGGCTCAGGAATGTGGAAATTCAACTCAAGTCAGCCTACTGCGACGAGCAATATTAATAAGGGCATACAGGTAAGGGGGGTGGGAGAGACGGAGGATGAAACTTGGCAACCCAAATAACTAGGTGGCCGCGGTGAAATAAGAAGGAGCAACCGGCGGGCTGTTCCGCAGCCCTCGCGGCGAGGTGGCCGGCGGAGCCCACAGCGGGCCCCTGCGGCAGGGTCCGGCCGAACGCCCCGGGGCCGGCCCGCTGCCTGGCTGCCTTACCGCCGAGGTAGCCGGGCCAGTTGTCAACCTAATTTCAACACGTCCGTGTGATGGATAGAAGCGCAAATTGTGTCTAGGCCTGCATAAAACAAATCCCCGAGCGTAGATTCAGAGCAGAGATCTCCCTCCTCCGCCCCCCCTTTTTCTTTGTATTTAAACTCTGTTATATTGTCCCCTCAGCAGCGGCTGAGTTAACTGTCAGGTTTTGTGTGTGTGTGCGTGTGTGTGTGTATGTGCTGTACGCCAGAGATAATATTTAAGTTCGCTTAAGCAGAGTCCCAAATAAAAGGCTCCGTCATCACCCACTCGCAGTCGGTTCCTTCCAGGCTCAGCGCGGCGGCAGCGCTCGCTCGCCGAGCGATTCTGCCCGCAGCCTGGGCCAGCAGCACAGTCCTCCGCGGGGCTGCCCCCTCGGACACACGACGGAGAGCGCAATAAGCGCTTTTTCTTTTTCTCCCCCCCCCCCCCCCCCCCCCGCAACAGATTTGTTCGCAGGTCTGTAATAACATGACCCAAAAGACTTAAAGGAGATTTGTTGTGCACAAGAACTTACCCTAATTTGACATAGATGACTCCAAAGCATAGAAACACGTAGAAAATCCACTTCCGAAAGTTTCTGTGCATGATCTAGAGAATGGACTGAGCCATAAAAAAAAATTGCACAAAAAGTCGAACTGATCCTGTCGGTTAAATCCCAGTCAAAAGCATTTCTGAAGCTACCCAGAAGCAAAGGCGGCCGAACTGTAAAAAATCAACAACGGGGAGATAAGTAGCTCTTCCCAGAGCCATGGTGACCAAAGCCGGCTCTGATATTAAAGCTAAAAAGGGAAGAAAATTGAAAGAGCTGCTCGAATGGTAAAACAAAAACCCAAGGCAGACAGTCTGAGGGAGAAAATGAGCAAGCACTGATCTTGATCAACTGCCTCATAGAGCCCTGAAGTTCAATGTGTTTTTACTTGTTCTGACTTCCCCAGGTAACACTACGTATCTTGCAATCTATGGCTCCAGGTAGGAGGATCTCTCTCTCACTCTCACTCTCTCTCTGGCTTCTCCCCCCCCCCCCAACACATACACACCGTATGTGTCAGGATCTAATACGTATCTTATCTGTCTGGGTGCCTGTGCCTGTACGAGTTACGTGTGTATTTGTGCTTCAGAAGGCACGTCCTTAAGTCTGAGTGTTTGGGAAAACACATGAAAACGTATTCAATAAGGGAAATAAAGGACTCGTCGTCTCAGATTGAAGTATTTTTTCATTTCCTCTAGTATGGGAACGCGGCTGGATTTATAACGCATTCACTTCGCAAAATAGATTGTTCAGAGTTTTTTGTTTTGTTTTGTTTTTTTTTCCCCTTTTACTTAATCGAAAAGAGGCAGGCATTAACTGCCGTTTGCTAATAGCTCCATATCCTAAAATAAGAGTCTCTGTGTGTATAGACCCTCTGGTCATTCCGACCCTGTTGTACACTTACAAATGCTTGTCACTGATTTTGACTATTTATTTTTTCCAAAACAACCAAATATTCTTCCTGGTTTAAGAAACACAAATATTTGGCTTTTAACGCAAGTTTAGCATGTTGAGGTTAGTGTCCTGTGAAACTGGTGAGATGAAAGTTCCTCACTTTGTGTTCAGACACTTAATAGTCTTTTTATAAAGCTTTCCTTCTCCTCTCCTCTCCTCTCCTCTCCTCTCCTCTCCTCTCCTCTCCTCTCCTCTCCTCGCTCCTCTCCTGCTCACTGATTTCAGAGTTGCTCAGTTTATTCCTACATTCTGAGGAATTATCTATTCCAGTCTACTACACAACGTGTGCCTGTCTAGAGACATACAGCTGCATGCATATGCATGCTTAAATAGCACTCATGTAATGYTTGTGAACTGTGAAAAGCTTTATAGATATGGATGCATAAACCYGTGTACCTATGCCCACTTAGACACTTACCGTTGTATACATGTAGTAACAATAAACACAGATAGCTCTAGGCACCTTCTAAAGAGCAACAGCTAAACACACACCAATAAAGGTTGAAAGGAAAGCAGGCAGTGACAAGCAAGCAAAAGAGGCTGAACACAGAACTTCGTCGTAAAGTATCTTGACTCAGAAAACAAAGGGTTTTTTAAAGCCCCATCAAGCTGTCGTGGCTGAAGAGATGCAGCGTGAAACCGCAGGTCTCTTTGAGATGACTCCTGCAGTCAGCGCCGCCCGCATCCTGTCATCCCCCCCCCCCCACCCAGCTCCCCAAAACAGGGTCTCCTCGGAGCTCAGTAAAGAGATCTGAAGTTGAGAAAGGGAAGCAGAGGCAGCGAAGAAAAACAGAACAGCCCTGATTTGGGTAACTCATGCGGAGCTAGTGGAGAACCTGGAGTCCCTCGTGTGACAGACGGACGGACAGACGGGCTTGGCGGAGACTGCCCACTTCGCAGCAGCCCGCAGCGCTCTCGTTGCTGAGCCTTTCCCTCTCTCCTGCAGTCAGTCCTCTAGTTCTAGTCTTTCATAACCARCGCTCTGGGTCTCGCAGGCAGGCAGCCTTCTGAGCGCTTCTGCTACATTTTTCCTAACGCTTAACTATGAACAATTTCTCTTCTTAAATGCTGAGTTTTTCCTTCCTGCTCTCTCCTCTTGAATGTTTTTCCTTCTTCTTTCCCTCCCCCCGACACAATACCACTTTTTTCATCCTCATTATTTTTTCTCTTTTCTTTTCTTTTTCTTTTTTTTTTTCTTTTTTAACAAGAGAGGCCATCTTTCTGCTTTGGAAAACTCAGAAGGGCAAAACCATTTCTCCAAGTCTCCTCGACTTCACCCAGAGTTCCCATTCCAAGTCTTCACCCCAGGACATTCGAAATGCAGCTGCCCCCCATTCC
>NW_028186344.1:225049-227004 GCF_003343005.1 Rhea americana
GGGCTGCCAGTGCACGGAGCCCGCGTCGCTAAGAGCGGATCTGCACCGCGGCCTGCCTCCCTGACCTCTGCAAATGAGGGTAAGGGTTGGAAAAAAAGCAGGAAGGCCCTCTCCTTTTCTTCTTGCTGTTCCACTTTGTATATGGGAATTAGACATTCACCGGGTTAGGGGGATTAAGAAAGACTGAGGGGCTCAGATTAATAGTCGTATTTCATCTCTAAAAATTGTTTATACATTTAATCTTGTGGTTTTGGGGGGCTTATTTTTTGTTTTGATTTTTCATTTTTTTCTTCCTCACAAACTACAGAAACAGTCTATGGAAGCAGGACTGAAATTCATATTACCTCCATCCCCTCAAATGATCGCATCCTCATCATCAGGCTAAAGCCTTCTACTTCTTTGAACTGAGTCTTTTTCGTGTTTCTGTACAAAACAAAGACGTTTCAACAGAAGAAACAGAACTAGGCTGTGTCTGAAATAGCTTGGAGATAACAACATTTTCAGGGATTTTTTTTTTATTTTTATTTTTATTTCTGACCACTTATTCCACTCTTATCTCTAGTTAATTGATTTGCAGATACTGGACTGGGGAAAAATGATAGATTTTATTTTCTTCCAATATCAGTTTAAATACAGCTGAAAGCTTAGGCTGAAGACAACATGATTTTATGAAGCTGAATAATTCTATGAATAAAAAGCTTCTCTAGAATATTAAAATATGTAATTCTCACCTTAGTATTCAGAAATTCACAGTTACTTTACTTTTAGAGGCAAAGTAYGAAAAGTTTGTTGAACTGTTTTAAACCAACCTCACCTCATTAGTAATAAAAGATTTCCTGAAAGTAAGGTAATATACATAAATACAAAAGCATTGGTAGAAATGGGTTGAAAATATTTGATGAATTTTCCTCTAGTGCACAATTATTATTTATTATTCACCCAAAATAATGGGCATGGCCTGTTACGTCCATACAGGCAGTTGAAAATTCAGCAATTCATTTTTCTGCCCATTCACCCTCTGCTGATCAAGGTTAATATTCGCTCCTGTAAACCCACAGAAGGAAAGTCATCCATTCCCCATGGCTACCTGCTCCCCATGCTTACCGACAGCCTTCAGATACCATGGTTCCAGTGGTAAAATATTTCAAAGGCCTATCAGACTTCAGCTTTCATAACCCATTACAAACGTGTGTACTCAGATTCCCTGAAACTGGAGATGCTTTTCCTGCACACGAGTGCATGACCTCAACTAACCTTCAGAAGTCACCACACATTCTGTATGCCTACAAGTTTGTCCAAGAGCTTAGTTAACAGGAGGTAACTACTGGGTGTTCAGCTACACACTACAAATAAAAAACAGATGCCAGGAGTGAGATTCACTTGAATGAATAGGAGTCTCATTTTATTCCAGACTGCATCTCAAGCATGCTGTGCCACAAAGGACAGCACTGTTGGTCTGCCTTGACCACCACAGCTGTTGGGCCTTACAGRGGGATGATCTGCCTTGAGATGAGATGGGATCCTCAGAATACCAGGAGACAAGAGTTCACTGRGACCCAAATCAGCTCATGTATGATTTTCATATACTCCAGCTCTATGACTAGACATATGAGCAGTGTGGATGAGGAAAGGGAATTGTAAACTGTCAGTCACAGATCACATCGTTTTCTACAGAGCTACTTTCCAGGCATAGTGTTCAAAATCAAGACAGACCCTGTGAAATTTCTGGAGAGTGGAGGTGAAAGGTGCGAGTCCTCTGTAACAAGAAAATGCCGTTCTCCTTTCCTTACCGCTCAAAGCAGTCACAGCTAACTAGTAGACTTGTCACAGTTCCCAAAGGGAACATCCACCTGCGTTTATGCCAGCCAGCCACTGGCTGGCACTGTTGCTCCACACAATGGTAGATGAAGACCCATCTAACATTAAGGGGAAAAAAAAAAAAAAAAAAAAAAAAA
>NW_028186344.1:227019-246841 GCF_003343005.1 Rhea americana
AAAAAAAAAAAAAAAAAAAGTGTAAAAAATGCTCCTCAGGGAAAATATACAGAGAATATAGGCTGAAAATGAAAGAGAGGAAAAGAACTAAAAGAAGAAAAATTTAAATAAGAAACCTCTAAAAACGAGAGGTATCTTACAACTGAGGATCTTAAGCCATGCAA
The DNA here is from genome assembly GCF_003343005.1 of Rhea americana. Taxonomy (NCBI): domain Eukaryota; kingdom Metazoa; phylum Chordata; class Aves; order Rheiformes; family Rheidae; genus Rhea; species Rhea americana. Next base: position 227,184 of record NW_028186344.1, read on the forward strand.
TTTAATGTGTTCTTTACAACTGTCTATGTTGATTATATGTATGTACAACTATTCCTTAATATTTTATACATATATTACCAGGCCTTTGCACATCAAGTCTTTTCCTTGATGACTGCTCCCCAGACCTAAAATGGCCATATTTTCTATGAGACCATCAACCCTACTATTTGCCTTTAGGACTTAAGATTCAGGTTGTCCTTCAGTGAGCTTCTGATGCCAAGTCAATCAAAGTTCTTGAGCTTTGATTCATCAGAAGGATATGAAACTCATCTGATGGGAGAGGGAAAATTAAACACTTTGGGCTCAGCTGCCACTGGCCTTTGTTTCTCTTCTTCCCACAATTTGCTCTTCCCTATTTCTATCCCTCTTTTTCTTTCCTTCTTTTTTATCTCCTAACTTGCAGCATATTCAACCTTTCAGGGTATCTGTCTTCCCATAATACCTAAGCCTGCTAGTATTTCATCAGTTTAGCAGGCACTCCAATTAGATTAATAACACAGGTGTCCATACTCTGTCATTTCATGTGTTTTGCATTCTCAGGTTAATCCTGGCTTGAAAATTTATGTTTACTTTCTTTTTTTCATCAAAGCTGAGAGACACTGTTCAAACCACAGGAATGTATAGTTAGCTACATCATATGTGTATGAAGCATCAGCACCACATGGAATTAACGGGCTTTCTCACTAACTCCTCCCTTGCAAAACGGATAGTTACAGACTTTATTGTACTGGGCTTAATTTTAGTTCCTTTCTTCTCTTCCTCATGACTGTCTCCTTATCTACGTTGACTATGTTAGTCTAAAAGTTTTTCTGCAGAAGATTCAGCAGTTGAACTGAAACATAAATCAGCAATGACATATAGTGTCAAAAAAGTTAAATCCAACTGGTCTGAATAAACCAGTATGTTGTATGTGAGCGTAGCATGTGAACTAATCCTTTTATTCTTTGCCACAGCAGTAAGCCTAGCCTGGTGAACTGTGTCTCCTGGGCAGCACAATTCAAGACGGATACAGATCAACTGGAGATGGCCCCAAGGTGAATAATAGGAAGATATGTAGAAGACATGACCCATGATGAAAAGCTGAATCAGCTGTGTTTGTTTATTTTACAGAAAAGGAGACTGAGCAGTGAGAGGATAGTAAGTCTTCAAATGTGTAAAAACATGCTGCAAAGATGGTAAGATAATAAATTGCTGTGGGGTGGTGGTGAGGGGTAAATGGACTGCAGTTAGCTAGCTGCAGTTAGATAAAGCTAGTTTAACATCTACATGAAATTGTTTCATAGTATAAGATCCTGCCTCAAGCTACAAGCCTCAAGGGCCCTTTTAGCCGTAATGCCTATGATTATATGACTGTTTTCAACCACTGTGCAGAGAAAATTCTATTCTCTTTCATAAAGTATGGCAAGATATAAAATATGCCTGCCTGACTTATCTTGGAAGAGTTCCAGAAAGCATCTAGCTTGGCCAAAAGCAATGTAGTTTGTATCCAAGTGGGTGTCTAAGTATGTTCGTGAAGTAAACTATTTCATCCAAATACTGCAGTAAGAAATGCTTTCACTCATCTCTGCACAGAAAATGTCTAATAAAAGGAGTCTTTGCACATTTTTAATTAGGTTAGCAATTCACAGATTTACATGTTGAAACTTTGAATTTTGAAACTCTATGGAGAATTTTCATTCCCTATTTCAAGTAATGTATTAAGAGTGAGGCAACTTCATTGATCCAATCTGCTGTCTGCCTACGGCATCCCTACTAAGGCTGGAATCTAGATAAAATAAATTCAGTCCAGTATTTTAATCTGTAATCAGTACTGTTGTTTTCATGCTTTTTAAAAGGGAACTCTTTCTCTCTCCTTTTTCTAAGAACCACTGCAGGTCTCTAGGTCATGAATTACCTGTGATGCAGCAAAGGAAAAATCAGGACTCAGAGGTAAATTTTGTTATGACTGACATGCTCCAGGTATGTTTTATAATCATATGCTCAGAAATGTCCAGGTGGGCAAACATCATTTTAATTTATCTCTGTTTTCAAAAGATGAGTACAAGAGATGTTACATTCATCTCTTAAAATCCTCTGTTCAAAAGCTAGGTGACTGGATAAGTAGTTTTATGATAGCTGAATGATATATTAAGCTATTTTTTCTTGAATATACTGTGTTGGAATTTTTAAAATAATAAAAAGGAAGGTACAAATTATTAAGAAATCTATAGGAGCAAGCCTATATTCCTAACTGATCTTCTTCTGGTGTAGCCCTACTCCACCTGATGCAAAATTATTCTGGGCTCCTATAAGTTACAAGTAAGTATTGCCAGTGAGCCTCTAAAGACTAAAGCCATATGCTGTGTATTTGGCCTGATTTCTTGTCCCAGTGAAATTGCACTACTATAAATTTTAAATATAACTTAGAAATTATTGTTTGCATCACAGGAACAAACTTTGAAAACTTACTAAGGCAAACAATCATCCTTGTTTCAGTGTAGATTCAGGAAGACACCGACGGTGTGGGTAACTGGGCAGCATCCCAGTGTAGGTAAGGCCAGAGGTGTCAAGGGATTGGCTGAGGTTGTAGATGGAAACACAGCACATTTCTACCACTGCTAAGAGGAAATTCCGTTTCTTTACAGAAATGTGAGAGAAATGCTCTTCCCCTTAAGATCCTGAATGGAAAACACCACCAGCTGCAACTATATTCTTTCTGTCACTGCACCTGCCCCGTCAGTTAGTATTAGCTTCATCCCTATTACATGTAGTTAAGTTGTGAGTCTAGAGTTGCAGGCCTTTTGGATTCCCTCTCCAGCTAGCCCATTAARGAGGTATCTTTCATCATAAAAGGCTGAGGTATACAGCAGGAATACTTATTTTAAAAGAAACAAGAGAAATGTAGGAGAAGAAAAAGATAGCAATGGTAATAAATAAAATGGTACAACTCACTGTAAAGTGCTCTCCTTCCATTCAATTAGACTTTAACATTTGGAGCTCCCGAGTACAGTGAGGTTCCCCCTATGCTGCCTCCTCTCTTCCTGATTATACTCTTTCTCCCACTGCCACGCAGTGAAAGGATAAGCAGAAWATATGCATTTCTAATTTGAGCAGTACAAACATTATTCATTTTTCATTGACCTGACCACAAACCAGATGAGTTTACCCCCTTTTTAATCTGCTAATATATTGCTGGTTTTACAGCTTAATCATGTGAATTCTCCTTAGAATTTCATCTCATTGCTTTCAAAGATATTATCCATAATCTCTCTGATAAACTGATAAATGATTTTCTGTCAGCTTTCTGTGGAAGTGCAAGCAGATAAGTAAATCATTACTGAATTTAAGCATATAAAAATCTTGTAATTTAAGTAATTGCAAATAAAATCAAAATAATATAAAAAGCTGCTTTTTTTTTCTAATTTCTAAACTACATTTCCCAGAAACCTGATGTTTACAGTCAAAGTGCACAGCTCTCTCATAGGAAAGCTTTAGCTATTAGGTGCAGCTTTGTGTTAGGGAAACATTTTGAAATGAGCATATTAAGTGAAGGAAACCATATAACAGCATCTTTTTTCCTAACATCAAGCAAATATTCACCAAATTTCAGCAACTAGTAAGAAACTTTATAACAGCAGCCATATGTTTGGATCATATTATATACCTTGTAACTGAGCTTTTACTCATTCATTTCTTTTTCTAACTCATTAAAAGACCCAATAATCATCTTGGCATAAAAACAGGCAATTATCAGCTTTATTCACACCAACATTTGAACTATTATTTTTCTTATTGTATACCTCTTATCATTTAGAGGTAAATCTGTATCAGTGTGCCTCCTCCCATTTGGAATACAAGTGTCACATTTCAGTTTTGTGAATGCTGTGTTTAAAAATGACTCTGATAACTAACTGCATGCTTTCCAATGCTTACTGTTTTTAAACAAAAAATTGGATGAGAACCTCCAGATTTTTTTTTTACTAGATATGGGTTGCCAAGAAAAACTACCAAATGTGATTTTTTTTCTCTCCTCCCAGAAAGTATGTCCCTCTAAGAAAATAAAATACATATAAATTGTCATTAAAAAATTACTTTGYTTTTTTAAAGTAAATCTCATAATCAGGCTGGGGGGAAAGAGAGTCAAGTATTACTTTTGAAGGCATAGAATTGATGATACTAATGCTACTAACCTGATTAGATGGGTAGATGAGGGGAGAGTAGTGGATATTTTCTACCTTGACTTCAGCAAGGCTTTTGACACTGTCTCCTRTARCATTCTCATAGGCAAGCTCAGGAAATGAGGGTTACATGAGTGGGCAGAGAGGAACCTCATGAAGCTCAACAAAGGCAAATGCAGAGTCCTGCACCTAGGGAGGAATAACTCCATGCACCAGTACAGGCTGGGGGATGGCCTGTTGGAAAGCAGCTCTGCAGAGAAGGACCTGGGAGTGCTGGTGGAGAACAAGTTGACTATGAGCCAGCAATGTGCCATTGTGGCCAAGAAGGCCAATGGTMTCCTGGGCTGTATCAGGAAGAGCTTTGCCAACAGGTTGGGAGTGGTGATCCCTCCCTCTCTAGAGAGCCCTGGTGAAGCCTCATCTCAAGTACTGCATCCAGTTCTGGGCTCCCCAGAACAAGAGAGAGAGATGGAGCTACTGCAGAGAGTCAAGCGTAGGACTACGAAGATGATTAGAGGACTGGAGCATCCCTCCGATGAGGAAAAGTTGCAAGAGCTGGGTCTGTTCAGCCTGGAGAAGGAAAGACTGAGGGGGGGATCTTATCAATGTGCATAAGTATCTGAAGGGAGGGTGTCAAGGGGAKGGAGACAAACTCTTTTCAGTGGTGTCAAGTGACAGGATAAGAGGCAATGGGCACAAACTGAAACACCGGAAATCCACTTGAATGTAAGAAAAAACTTCTTTACTGTGAGAGCGACAGAGCACTGGACCAGGTTGCCCAGAGAGGCTGTGGCRTCTCCTTCTCTGCAGATATTCAAAACCTGCCTGGATGTGATCCTAACATGCTCTAGATGACTCTGCTTGAGTGGGGGAGATTGGACTAGATGATCTCCAGAGGTCCCTTTCCAACCTCATCATTCTGTGACTCTGTGAACTTAAAATATGAGAATATTGGCCTGTTTGGCTTCCTGTCACTTCCACCGAGCCATCATCAAGGGACATCTACTGGTTCTACCTAGACAGAAGTGCATTTCATTTAAAGGTGCAGAGCAGTATGGAGATATACTTCAGTAGTCTACTTCTTCAGACATCAGTCTGTTTCTAGTGTCTTAAATGTAAAAAATCTGCCCCATTAAAGAGGTTTCTAGATGAAGATGTCTTGTAAATACTGTTTTACAAAGCTGTATCCAACTAAATTTCTTTTACTGGCCCTTGTGTCTCTTTTCCAAAACCTCTGTTCCTTTTTACATTAATGTTTTCATCTTTGCCTCTATGTATCAGTTCTTAGTTTGACTAACCTAGTTGTGTTGTCACACTGCAATTCTGTCATACAACTGTATCACATCTGTTACATTTCAAAACAATCTAGAAAGGTTTGACATACTTTCCTTTACCTTTAAACAATTAATCAGATACTTGTGTCTGTGTCATATATCCCCTCTCCCCTTGCAACATGCATCCAGTTTAAGGTCATGGAATTATAATGATCACTTATCTACAGATCTTTCCTACATTTTCTTTCTCTTACAATAAGCCTCTCTTTCATCAGTTTTATCAGCAAAGGCTGCAGGATATTTTATCTGGCTGCAGTTCAGCTACATGTGGGGGTGCTCATATGCACCCTGTGGTATTTTGTGCAGTTATAAGCAATTTATGAAACATTTAAAAGCACACGCTTTAGCTTTCAGATGTAACTCTTTGTTTGGTTCCAGTGTCTGATTAATCTTAGAACAAGATTTCTGCAGAGACCTTGGTTCAAATCTTAAGAAGTGCTGACTGCCTCTACTCTTTCATCACCTTCACTCTACTACTCTAGCTGAAGCTTCTCAACTTTTTTCTTTTTTCTTTTTTTTTGAATGCAATCCTAACATACCTTACATGCATTACGAACAATGTGAAAAAAATATTTCAAAACTACATGCAGATTTACTGGGCAGAAGCCCAAAAGGGCAGTAGCTTCTCCATTTTGCCTGTCTGGCACAACACTTGCACTTCGGCTTTATCTGAAATTGTGCGACCCAACACAGCCCCTGCCTCCATTGCCCAGACAATGTGCCCCCCTGAAAGCTGCAAAGCTGGGGAGCAGATGACCTGTGAGAGCATGCAAAACAAATCCTGTAAGCCATCAGGCTCGCATGCGCCAGGGGMATATTCATGTGCTGTGCAGGTTTGCCCTCAGATTGGGCTGTGATATCACAATGGGGAAAGATGTAAAGTAACGAGCCACTATCAGTTATTTAATGAGTTCAGCAAATCAAGTCACCAAACACTGCCTTACTATGAAGCCTTCTGTTCTCCGTGGCTTCTAGAATCAAGACTTCTTTTTGCTTTTTTAACAGAGAGGGGAAAGCAAGTATAGATGCCTCTGTGCTTGCAACTCTGCCTCCAGAAAAGTGAAAAATTATGGGATCTTTGGAGAAAATGTAGGACAGACAGGTTTCATACCAGGAGATACATGAAATTCTTTCCCTGTTCTTTGAGCGCAGGCAATGACTTTTTCTACCTGTTCGTACAAAGGCTAACAAACAAGAGACTAAATTCTTTATGACCTTTACGTGATACTATTACATATATATATTAATAAGGAATGCTAGTAGTGCTATTGCTCATACATACTAACAGAAAATGGTGATACAATATCATCTGTCCATGGAGACTTTTTTATACAAAGTAGAATAGTTATGAGGTAGCTGTATTTGCTTACAGGCCCTAAACAAAGAAAACTGATCCATATGTATCTAACCTAACTCATGCTAGGAAACAGTTTGATAAGGTCTCTGCATACATGCAAATGCATGTGAGCCACTGATAATTCTTCCTTTATCTTTATGGTTCTTTATTGTCTGGTGTGGACATAGCAACTGCAGGCAAGAATTTGGGAATTCCAACTCGACTGCCTCCTCCTCCTCCTCCCCAAACTGGCACCCAAATAGAGGATTGCTGATTCCCAGGCGCAAGTGGTGAGTTCCCTCTCTCCTTTCAGACCCCATGTGGGGCCTGGGAGGCTGGAACCACACTGCAAAATGTTCCTCACTGATTTCACATTAGCTTTGCACAGTCTCTGGATGTAGGAGAGTCTTAGGTTGGGTAAATTGTTTTCTCCGAAGGGATACAAAGCTTCATTCACAGTATCATTACGGGTTTGTATTGTCTGTGTGCGTGACAGAGCTAATACTGTCTTTTGCCTTTTGCTCTTTGCTTAACATAACAGGGATCTTTCACACCAGAGCTGATTGTTATGCTGTCTATTGTCTATTGACGCTCCATGAGCCATAAATGAAAACGTTTTTATTCCTTTTACTGAACACAGAGTCTTGGTTGAATCTCTCCTTATTAGAATTTTACCTTCTTTTATAAAGTCATAACTTAGTTTGATTGTAAAGGCAATGTTCCACTTTGTCTACAGACAATGTCTCTCAGTCAACGGAGCATAAAGGCAGAGTGAAAAAACCTCTGGGCTGACAGCTGTAGGTGTCCATTTACTTTTACACAAAAATGACATGCAATTTTCTAGAACTTTCTTTTCAGCTCTTCTATTGTCATATGGGTACTTCTCCTTTGTAACATGGAAGCCAAATCTTAATCACCTGTCAATTCTTAGAAGTGAATTGTGTCAACTCTTCTGGAGATTGCACTATTAATAAATTGTACTTTTTGGTGGCATAATACACAGCAATCTGTCTTCTATATGTAGCATAAGTATATGCTTTGGAAGAGTTTGATATAGGACAGTAAGTATTCAAAGGGCTTTAAGGGTGGCTATTATATCTACTTACTGATTGACAAAAAGGACTGTAAGAACAGAAAACGTAAGGTAGTAATTTTCAGAGAAGTGGGGAAAGAACAGTGATATAAGAAAAAAATGGGGTGGAGAAGAGAGTCAGCAAGCAATGAAAAGAAAATAGATGTGTTACTTGGAATGAGAGTGAAGGAAAGAAAGATTTTGGAAAGGGAAGCACTGATAAAAAGAACAACTATATTAAAAATATACAGGAAATAAGACACTTCTTCGGCATTTCTTGGAATTTATTTTTAACTCAACAGCTCGATTTTTTTTTTTAAGAAATAAAAACTGAAGAGTTCAAAAGTGTTATCCTACAGCAAATTCAATAGTTCCACAAGGCCCTGTTTCTAGAGATAATCTTGCCAGGTTAGCTCCCTTTCTGAAATCAGAATTTGTCACTTCTACTTTAGACTCATGTGGCTTTTCTGATGGTTTTCTTGGAGATGCTGACAGACCAACTCAGTTCCAGTTGTTTTAAATGTACTACTTTCTTTCAGAGCATTGTGCTGAGAATGTCGTCAAACAGTAATTCCCCTACTCAAACAACACAAAGACTGACAAAAGGATGCCTTTCACCTTACATTTCTTCCTCATAGGTTACCTCAATGATCATTGTTCATTGCCTTTGTCATGACGATAATGAATTTTTCTCTGGAAAAATGACGTACTGTATTGACCTTGACATACCTAGTGCTGTCACTGAACCACTGGCCTCCTGAATGATTTCATACGAGTCATTCCCATCACTGCCTCCTACCTCAGCTAGGAGATGAGGATGCTGATGCTAGTTCCTTCTCTACATGATTTGCTATCAGTTCATAAATAGTGCTATGAAGGACAGTGGTAGTATTATTAACTATGAGAAACCTAAATAAATCCAGTAGATTTGGCTGATATAAAAGAAGCAATAACAAAGCCAAAAGATATAAATATACCATCCTCTCTGGATGCTTGAGATGGTTTTGCYGAATGTTTGATGGTTTTGCCAAAACTGTGAGCCAGACCTTTGTCTTCATGACTTGCAAAGAACAGCAAGGATGTTTTGATGTTATTACTGAGAAGATTATTAATGCTTTAGCAGACAGAGGGTGAGATATTGGCCAGTCTCAGGCAACTTGCAATGAGGGCACTCCTGAAGAAGGTATGTCTACAGTTGGTGACTGCCTCAACTGTAGCTCTTTATAGGGAAAGGATGCAAAAGTATTCTCACATGCTGACCTCTATTTATCTGTTTAATTACTGGCATGGGTCAAATGGGGAAAAATTACTGTTTCCTCCAAGAGATGAAAACAAGTAAGGTGATCAGGCTTACCTTGTTAAAGACACCATATATACATACTGAGATTCCCTGAATCAGTTGGCTTGTTTAGGGAATTTTGTGGAAGTACAAGGCCTCAGCCTTCAGTGGCTGTTGCTACTCCCTTCAGAAAGATTGGGTACTAAAATGGTAATTTACTCATCTTTCCCAAGACCACTGGAGTTTCCAGAGACACTATCTTATGACTGCTCAGTATAACAGTCTGTGAAAAAATACTTTCACAGTCTCTTAGAGAAAATGGAAGAGTAGACCAGATCAGAATAAATTCACTTAAGACAATGGCAATACTGATATGTAGATATATCTAACAGGAAACAATTCTGAATGATAAAGACTGTTGAGAAGGAAACAGTTTGCACACCTCTGCCCCTCCCCCCAAAAAATCCAATGCTTTTGTTGCACTGAGCATGAAATATAAAAAATCCTATATACTAAACAAATTTCCTTGGACYGTAAGATAAACAGATAATCCTTTGTTTTACTCAGGGTTCAACTCCAAATCACTGCTTCAAGTGTAAACCATTACTTAAAGAGGAAAGAACAGAATAATAGATACACAGTGTTAAAATTAGATTCTGGTTTATGCACTATTCTTTTTTCTTTTTTTTCATTGGCCCATGACATATTTAATAACAAGCAACTTGATACACACACATACACAAAATTCTCACAGCTTGAGACACATACCTGGGTATGTAAATCTCACATGCTTCTTTAAACGAGCTCAATTGTATTTCTTCTGACAGGTCTACAACTCTCCATTTCTCTTCCACCAGTTGTTACTATTTTTACCATTCTCTCTGTATGTTCGGCGCTTGAGTTTGTAAGATGCTACTGACCACACAACCCAAATTTATTATCCTCTGTTTGGATTCCTACTAAACCACAGGACCAAATATCCTGTTGGTATTTTGCTAATTTTTGCTTCTCTTTTTTTTTATGTCATTCTCAATCTCACAAGAACCAGGCCATCCCTTTGTGTATCTCTAACTCTGTGATGCTATACCAATGTGACTTAAACACARGTTTACTTCTTAGAATCCTGAAGTTCTTTTCCTGATACCAGTGGTACTTATTTCATAGACTTCCTCATTTTCCCACTATTGTTTTATGCTACAGAAGAATATTATTCTAATCCAATTAATTAATCTTTTTTTTCTATCAATCTAATATAGCCAAAAAGTGGATTAACCAATAGGAGTTGGTAGACTACATATCCATTAGTTGATAAYGACAACTACCCTTGATAAACCCAGGGAGGGATTCAGAAAGGGAAGAGAAGGAACAATTCATTTGTCTCCTGCTTCTCCATCTGTTGCTGTTCACTCCATACAATTGAAGATCAGCTCCTTGGCCTTTTTTCTTCCAGCCACCCTTAAGCTGGAAGTGGCTTCCTGCCCTAGGGCAGGAGAAACAATGTGTATAGAGAGACAGAATGCAACACAAGGAAGAAGACATGATGTCTGGTCCCCCTACTTTCTCCCAAGGCAGGAAGTTTCTTTAGAAGTCAAATCTACACGGGATTTACACTGTATTTATTTATGTTTTAACTGCAGCACACCACAGCATCCAGCTTTATAGCTTGCAAGTCCTAAGTATGTGCATTCAGTAAATCATCTGTAAGCTGTCCTAAAAGCAGACAGTATATGACACGTTACCCTTATAATGAAGCAAAGAGAATGGAATATTGATGTTTTGATAATTCATGTCTGTTTTTTTAACATTTCATCATGTTTTCACAAACAATGGGTTGAATCGGACTTCTTTTAGAGGGCTTAATGTCCTTCTTCCTCTCCCTCCCTTTCCTTTTCTATCTCAAGAAAATGTCACCAGAAGATGCAAGTATACAGGTTCTGTAATGTTGATTTCTTTTAGTCATGTTCATTTTCTGAGCAGTTTTACCTGGACTATAGAAGTTATCTTYAGAACAAAGAAAGAGCTTGGACATCTATGTTCTGTTCATAAAAGGATGTCTTTGAAGTTTTTCCTAACGAAAATTTCAATATCATAACCTGCCTAAAAACTACTAACCAGATACTGGTTAATATTAAAATTGCTTTTTCTATGCTTTTGAGAGGTTATGGCTGCCCAGGCCCCTAATAAACCTTTATTATTAATTGCTTAACAATGTTCATCTAACTCAATTTGATTAAGTATAGAAAATACTTAAACTTTTTCCCTGACATATCAGTACCCCCGCGCTGTCTTTTCCTTTTAATATTGTCAAAGTTGACACATTGTAAATGCTGCTTAGTTATCAGTCTTGTCAGTGTATTGAGATAATAAAACCTCTATTAAAATAGGAGGTCCAGTTCTCCTTTCAGGTATCTGCCAGCACTGGTTGGTGTGGGAAAAATGGTTTGGGAGYTTGCTTGTTTGTATTTTCAACTTTAGGGAGTAGCGATTGTGGAAGACTTGAGGAAGCTACTTTGGTAGATAGGAGCTAAAAGATTTTCTTAGTTGCTATATGTGCAATGAGACACATGTTGATGGAGTACATTTCTGTTAGACTGAAATAAAATAGCTTTTTTAATGGCATAGACCACAACCTAATGCTTGGAGGTTGTCTTTAACAGTTGGAATGGTGCTAAAATTCAGTGGGGGAAGGAAAATGAAGAATTTACTACGTCTCCAAAGAACTCAAGACTACTCATTTCATAGGTCTCTCTAATTCTTAACATTTTAAAATATTCCTTTGGTATTTAAAAATTTGATTTACTTCTCCTTGGACCACTAATAAAGTAACATTACTCTTTATTCTTCAGATCCAGTTCTTCTAACAGTGACATACAATTCTGTTTTCCTACTACAAAAAGGTATTCCTTTATAGTATGGTTTTATTTCCTTAACTTACTGAAGGGATYGATGATTAAGCAGTATTCAAAATTCACACAATTCTTACATGTTGATTTTACAAATTATTGTATCTTAAATCCAGAAACACTGAAGTGATTGATGGCTTGCAAGTGACACAAGTAACCATCAAAATATGTAATAATAATTTGTCCATCCTTTCACACAAGATGGCACTGCATTTTTGAAATCTTTAAGAATTTTGGAAAGCTGTACAATACATACTGGTAGCTGTCAAGTTTCTACCACTTACTGTTCTAATCTCCCACTACTAGATTTGTGTGCTTTGGCACCTAAATTTATTGAAGATCTTAATGCCATTTCAGTACCTGAGTGCCAATGAAGTAAGAAGGAACAGGGCAGCAAAATAAAGTGCTACAGCGCTGTGTAGTAAATGTAATTCCTTTTTGCAAGAGATATGATTCTGAAAGAATTGGATGGCATCCAAAGATAGAGGTCAGCTCAGCTTTGAAAATATTTGGAAATAAGGGTCTTCCTCCTAATTCTCCCCAGTCTAAAACAAGGCTGACCTTCCACTTCAGGGACCAAGCACTGAGCTTGTGCATATGGAAGCTTTAGGAATAGCTTATATAGCATCAAATAATCTTTGCTTTTTAAGAGTAAACTTGAAATAAAACCCAGATTACCTGTATAATTAATGCTTGTCCACAGGAATTTGCATGCCTGCATAATTTAAGAATTAGGGCCTAAAAATGAAAACTGCCTGCATTTTTTTACTTGCAAAGCTTCTGCAGATATCATGGTAGTTCACAGCACACACATAATTCAAAACTAGTTTCCTCTTTTTTTTTCCCTTGATGAAATCCTCTTAATACTTCCTAATTAAATGAAAATATTTTATAAGCCATCCTTTCATGACATCACAAGAATATTTTAAATTGCAGATTAGGCCAGCTTAATTTACATTTTTCTGGTATTTGCAATGCGATATTACAGCCCTTTCAGAGGAACTATGAACAATCGAGAAAGATTTAATGAACTGGTTATATACTTTTATAGAACTATATATTGATTTTTCTCATCAGCTGTTTGGCTTTAGCCAGAAATTCGGCATTTTTGTCTTAAAATGCCCAAGTGCTAAATAAAAGAAGGGAAAAGGCTAACCTGTTTCCATCTTGAGAAATATCATAGAAACAGCATGGGGGGGGGGGGAACACACAGCAACTGCACACCATGGAATCGGCGCTAGAAGCTGTGTATTTCTTCCCCTAAATCGCCTGTATGTGGTGGTAGTGGGGTTAAACGGTCGTTTCCCCTCCCTCCCAGGCCTGTCCTCTCGGCGCCCCGCGGGGACGGGTCCAGGCCGAGGCAGGGGAACAGGAGACCCGGGACAGGTGCCTCCTCGCCACCGACGAGCAGCTCGGCCCGACCCACGGCCCCGACCAGCAAGCGGAGCAGCAGAGCAGCAGGCTGCAGCGGCGGGCGAGGGGCGGCGGCCTGGCGCGGCGCGGCGCCCGCAGTGGTCGGCAGAGGGCGCCCAGCGCCCACCACACGTTACTCAAGCCTGTCAGTCAGCGCGCGGAGAATATTCTGGAAGCGGCTGTTTACGTTTCTCGTCCGGGAGAGCGTTTAACAGTTCAGTGAGGGGTTTAACCGTTTCGGGCCGGCATTAGCGTGCAGCCTGCTCTCCTCTCGCACGGACCCGCTGAAGCGAGGAGGCATCGCCGCCCGTGTGCCCAGGGAGGGGCTCTTGCGGCGGCTTGGGCACCCCCTGCGCCGCGGCGCTGCGGAGCCGTCCCCCTGCGGGAGATCGGGGGTCACGCCGAGCCAACCCTGAGTCCCCCCCCCCCCCCGTGCGGCGGCACCGCTGCGTGGCTACACGCGAGTTTCTAGCGCAGGCGGACCACACACGGCAAGGTGTGTGTCGTGGGGTGTTGCAAGGCGTGGGAGTAGCACGGCAGGCGGACCGGGGCTCCCGTGTCCCAACTTGTCGCGAAGCTCGGATCGCTTTGCTGCCACCTTGTCATTTCCTCTCTCCCCGCCTCCCCTGGTCCTCAAGAGGCGGAAAAGAAACGGACGACGATGTCCATATGTTTCCCGGCTCCTCCGCCATGCAGCTGCAGGACCTGGCCCAGCTGCCGCCGCCGGGCTCCCAGCCCGCCTTGTCCTTCGGTGCCTCCATTTTCTTTCCCCACCCATCGCCTGCTAGGGGCTTTCCTTCACCCTTTCGGTGCCTTCCCGTTCCGTGCGTGTCGGCGAAGGCTGCAGCGACGATGCAGATGGCTCCCGCCGCACGCTGACAGGACGCGGTCGCGCCGAGCCTGCCTTTTTTTTTTTTTTTTTCCTGGGGCTGGGAGGGAAGCCAGAGGGCGTTCAGGACCCAGGAGGACAGACAGCAGCACGGAGGGAGGGCGGCAAGGCTCGCCCGGTGCGGGGGACCGGGGAAGCACGGAAGGCAAGAAGGGGAGTCCCGCCGCCGGCCACCGCCGCCGGCAGGAAGGAGTGAACCTCTCCCCCCCCCACCCCGGCTCTCGTGGGGCCTGAGGCGCCTCACGCTGGGCGCCCTCCACCTAAGGGACCACCTGCTCGGCGGGAGGCAGCGGGGCAGCCACCGCCAGCGGGCCGAGGGGAAGAGGGCAGTTGGGGGGAGGCAGGGAGGACTAGTAGCGGTTGAGCAGTACGGACCTTTCGCGGATATGTGTGCCCCCCCCCCCCCCCCCCGCCACGCACTCCATCGCGATCAAAAGCAGTCCCGGCACCCCCACAAACCCTCTGCAGCTAGAAGCAGCATGAGAGGGAGGCGGTCGGAAGAAACAACGGAGACATCTTTATTTTCACTCTCCTCACTTTCTTGTCAGGGCTTCTCTCTGGAATAAACACCTGAGCGGAGCGATTTCCTCCCCTTTGGATTTTTTTTTTTTTGGGGGGGGGATAGTTTTCAGTGCTTTGGAACTCCAGCGCTCGTATTGACAGCATATAGTGAAGTGGTGTGGAGGAAGCCGTAACTGCCTTTTTGTGTGTTCTTTGTCGCCCCGTGGAAGACACGTTACATCCCATTTCTCCCCTTCTTGGCGGCGACTCGTTATGATGGAAGCGCTGCGTTACACAAGTTGCGCGCGGCCGCAGGGCGCGGAGCAGAGCCCCGACCCCGTGCTCACCGCACCGCGCGCGGAGCCGTTTGCCGCACGGGCGGTCGCCCTGCCTCGGCGCCGCCGCTGCGCGACCTCCGCGCTCGCGGCGGGGTGCTGGGGGACCCGACGCGCACCTCTGTCCCAGGGCCTGCGCTCCGATGTACTTACACGGGGAGGGGGCAAAAAAAAAAGGGGGGGGGAAGTAGCACGAAGAAACCGAGGCATTACGTTCCTTCTAAATCCCAGAATTAATGCTTTCATTGCTATGTGATGTAATTATACCCTTCACTGATGTTATTGTATTTCAGTGTGCAAGAAATGCAGAACTGGGGCATACACATTTTTAAATTTGTAAGGATGTCTTCATACTGCTTACGTGAAAACTCTCTTCTCTCACTACTTATCTCTTCGGGTTTTTTGTTAAGTCGTTAATTCTAACAAATTACCCAAGTATGAAAATTCAGAATGCTGCTGTCTGCATTTTTATCACCTAAGTAATAAAGCACGCAATATTTAGGGCCCTTGAAATATATTTTAAAGATAAGGTTGCTGAATACTATCGATGATTTACAAGCACGTATATAGCTGCCATGTCGCAGTTTTTAAGAGTTTGTTGGTAGAGGAGACGATAAGTAAATCGTCTTAAGCTCTGCATTTTTTTTACTGTTTTGGAAGAGGTAGCTCATTACTCGAATTTTTCTCTGTCACAATCTAAAACTTTTCTTCAGTTAGGCTCTGCATTTTAATTCTGCCAACCCTGCAGTTGTTAGTCATGAAAATAGCTAGTAACTAAGGAATGTACCATTATAAAAGAATCTGGAGGTATTATGTAAGGAATGGTACAGTCATATTTTATCGTTGTAGTTTATCATATGGCTTAGATTCACTGAGGGATCAATGCATTTAATCCATTGTACTAAGCACTGTATATACTAGAAATAAAGACAGTGCCTGCCTAGAAAAGTTTTTTCTGTTACTGATTTTGCATTACCACAGGACAAATTTGTCACGATTTATTTAAAGATGCGGTTTTAATCACATAAATGTCAGTCAAAATATCTCAGTCCTCGGTATACCGTTTATTTAAACATTGAACTATTTTAGGACATTGCAAGAGGCCTAGTATGGAGATATGTGATTTCTGCCTTGTGGAGGAAATAAAAAAGAAATTGCAGACAAAAGGCGAGTAAAAGTTCATTCCCTCCGTAGTCGGACCGTAGCGGAGGAAGAGTTCGGCACAGTAATTAAGAATACGTAGTACTGTATTGCTGATCTCTGACCTTAATCTTTTTTTTTTTCCTTTTCCCCTTTTTTTATATTTCCTGAGATTGTAACAGAGGTAATGTTTTACCTCGAGGYCTGTTGTCATGTTTTTAAAAACTATTTGTGTTGCTAGTTTAACAGGGAACAAACCGGCCGGGCCCGACGCGGCAGTTTTGCGCAGCCCCACCGACACGAGCAGAGGCAGGAGGAGCGGGGAGTGCCGGCTGTTACCCTTCAAAACTGTTCGGGCTGTTTTCTTCAATTCCCGCGGGAGCTTAATTTATTTTACTGCATTTGAAAGATGCAGGCTAGGCTCCGGACTGGATTTCAGACACATCACAGTTAAGCATTTGGAAACTGAGGTTTTATTTATGACCCGCCTTGGAGCAAAAATCTGATCCGTTGCACAGGGCAGACCCGCACAAAAAGAAATTGTCGGTCTCGGACGGCATTGCTTGATTCCCGGCCCCAGCAGTTTTTCCGTGCGATACTTATTTGATTGCCCCTTGCTCTGTAAACCCTCTGCCTGCAGATGGGTCTCGATTCTGTAGTAATTTACAAATGAGTTTAACACACTGAATATGTGTTTTTAGTAGACTCGTAGAATTTAAAAGGAGAATGAGGGAGTTTGCAGTTGATACTATAAAGTGCAGCTGTTACTGTGCTAACATCCCCTATAATAATTTCTCTTCAACGGTAGCCTACCTTTTTACACTTTAACTTTTGCAGACTGTTTCTGCAGTGCTCACATCTGTTTATGTCATCTTCGGAGCGTGGTACAGTGAATTGGAGATTGAAACAAAGTCGTTAGGGTTTCTTGTTTGTTAATATAGGCACTTAAAAGTTAGGCTATTTAAATCCATAGTTAGGCCTTTACTGAAAGGTGGCCTGTTTTTTTCGTAAGGGCTGAGTACATAGCAGTTCCTACTGAGATCAAGAGGAATAGTGAGTGCTTAGCAAGTGGAAAAATACTTTTTATTTGTATATTATAAATGGAATTGAGAGCCTAAGAGTACGTTCATCTTTCAATAGGTTTGACCAGCTCTGGGTTTTTCTATTTGTGAGCACTCTTGCCTTCCTCATAGAATACATTATACTCCCCAGTAAGCGGAGAGTGACTGGAAATTGCAATGAAGTTTCAGATAAATAATAATTTTCACGGAGCAATGGTGAGGAAATTATATGGATCATTAAAACAGTTAATGGGTCGTTAACAAAATTATCAGAAGCGTAAATGAAAGCAAAATATTTCGGGGTACTTGCTAATTCAGCTTTTTTTCACTCTGGTTTGATAAGAACAGTTGCAAAGCAAATGCCCTGTTTCTACTGGGTGGGAACACCCGCTTACCGGGAAACTAGCGAGCAAGCAGGTGCGTGAGCCTGCTAATACATCTGTCTGTCGGTGTCGCTGCCGGAGGATCACGCTGTGCTCCGTGCAGACAGGGGTGACAGACGCTGCAGCGGGCAGTTGCCTCGCGTGTCCCCTTTGCTCGGTGCCACAGCTTCCCTAGAACCGCACAAGCCAAAGACGCGTGCGGAGAAGGTAGGGAAAGATCACGCTGAWTTTTTTTCGGACTGAGTCGCTCAGATCCGCAAACGAGCGGTACTTCTTGCCGGTTTAACAGCTTTTTCCTTGGAAGGGTGTAATTGCCTCCAAGCTTCAAATGATAATAATAACGCACCCGCATGGAAGAAATACGAAATGAGTATTTGGCTTGGCGTCAATCTGTTCGCTCAAGACTGAAGTGAGAAGGGAAAATAAACCCAGCCTTTTAACAGGAGACATCCAGCAATAATTTTCGGAGGGCCTCTTTCTGTTCCCATTTAAGTCTATAGAAATTTTGTCTTTGACTTAAGTAAAGGAGTACCATCGGCCCCCTCATCCTCTTGTACATTTTTTTTTCTTTCTGGATATTATTATAAATCGCAATAAACACGAACACAAAGTGGGCAATAAGTAAAAACAGTAGGAGACAGAATTCGAAAAAATATTTGTAAGCCGAAAGAGTGAAATCTTGTTTTGTAAAGTCTCTATTGTAAAAACATTTAATTAAAAATCAATTATTTCCAATTAGGGAAAAYGAATAGATAGCGTAGTCTTCCTATCTAAAACGTTTATTTCTTAAACTGTTGAGGTCGTATTTTAAATGTTCTTTTGCATCTGCAATAACGTGGTGCTAGCAGATCTTTAACATCTATAATTTCAACCTCTATTTTGTAATATTTATCTAGAAAAAATACTAATCAGCTGATCGGCATTTTTTTGAAACAGACTGTGTTGTATTCGAAGCCTGGGGACAATGGTTTCTCCCACACAGTATTTTTTCTTAGTCGACTATTTGGTATCAACACTGTAAGATACAACCAGTTTTCGAGAGTGGTCTTTTACTTTCTAGTCATTTTTAGATAAACTCCGATGCAGTCTTGTAATTAGTTCCTGTATTTATACGTTTATGATTTAAAACTAATTGTGGCAAAGCAGTCCTTGATGGTTGACCGTTTACAATCCATAATGCTGATTAGCTTCCCAACAGGGAGCTGTCGTCTGTATTCATTTTTCCCCTATTTTACTACTTCTTCCAAATAAGCCCGCTTCCTTCCAGCAAGCCGTGGTAGCTGGTTCTAAAATGTTATTTAACACGAAATAACGACATGTTTGCGTATCCACTACATAATGAGCTCCAAAATCTGTCCTCAATCCATTACCCCAGATAACATCCCCCATTGTCTCTAGGGCACGCGTTTGCTCTTCTGTCTTTTCCTGTGTCCTATTAATAGGAAAAATTTGCTTTCACATGACCCTTCCTGCGTATATTCGGCGACAGTTTACTTTGACTTACTGCTGGCTGCAAAAGGGGTCCTTTAATTAAAAAGTAAAATATCTTTTCCCTCCTGAGGCAGTTCACTGGCGGCAGAAGAGCCCTTGCGGGTACATCTGCCAAGCAGGTGAGGTGCAGAGCCTCGCCCGCACACTGCCAGCAAGAATCTGCCGGCTTTTCTTAGGGACGCTCGTTTTTTTCGCAGCAAACGTGGTGCTGGAAGAAGTCTCACAGCGTTTCGGTTGGTATGCATGAAAAAAAAAATAAAATAAAACGGAGTGGCTGTACGGCACTGCTTGTTTCCCCAAACCTTCTCAAGCGGTATCAGGAGAGAAGGTGAAAATACCTGACAAGTATCTCCTTAACTGAGGG
>NW_028186344.1:246869-280233 GCF_003343005.1 Rhea americana
AAAGCCTGAGAAGAGGAAGAGATGCTGGCGGGGCTAGCTGAAACCCCTATCACCAGCATCAGCAGTCCTCAGGTGCGGAGAGGACCACCGGCCACCCTGGCGGGGCAGCGCAGCACCGCGGACGCCTCCGCGGGGCGGGCCCCCAGCCCCTAGCCTGCCCCCGGCCCCGCAGCCTGGCTGCTATGGAGGAGGCCGCCCCCGCGGAAAAGCGCTACCTGTTTTTTGTTGTTGGGTTTTTTTTGTTTGTTTGTTTGTTTTTGCCAGCGTGCATTCACTGAAAAACGGGCTGTTCCCAGGCGTTGGGAACGAACGAGAAACAGCTGGGAAAGATGAGCGGGGAAGCTGTCTCCATGCACTGCCGCTCTGCTTCCACACCCCCCCTTCTTTTTGGGGGGTTAAAACCAAGATGCATTTCTCTAGCAGGTAGATAGACGAATAATCCTGCAGCTTGCTCGCTTGTTTCAGTCTGTCCGTCCCTTTCGTTCGTTGGTAGGCTTTTTTGTGTATATTTGTTTCTAAAAAATAGCTACGGCTCAATTGCTTTTCTCCGCTTCAGCTTTCATTTTTAAAGATGGAAAAATACGACTTCTCAAGCCGGGTAGCGGAGAGGTCTGCACGCGGCAGTCAAACTAAGGGTACCACCTGAAATTGGGCAGAATTTGAATTTAGTAATGCCTATTTTAGAGCCAGTCCGTTTAGTATAAAAGTCATGTAGAAAAAACACGTTTCTGCTGTGGGCGMGTTTAGGTTTCCCTTCGAAACTGCAGAGCGGAGGGAGGCAAGCAGGCGGGCCCGGCTTTGAGAGAAATTTGTCACCCTGCAACCATTATTCCGAGCAGCCTGCGGTGTTCGCGTGCACTACCCGATTTTTGTTTTTGCAAGATTTTCTCCCTGTCTGCTTGAGACTCGGGAGCGAAAATAAAAGAAAATAAACAAAAGCAAAGCATGTGTTGGGGAAGCTTTCTCTCTCCCCCCCCCCGCCTCCCCCAAGGCGGCCCTTGCCCGGGTGCAGGGCGCTCATCGCCGCCGCCGCACCGGGCGCTGCGGCCCCCACGGGCCGGCGAGCTCCCCCGGCGCGGTGAACCCTCGTCCGCGCGGCACGTTTGAGTCGTTTTAATCTGTCTGAACTTTCCAACAAAGCTGCTCTCTAAAGGAAATTTCCACTGCTGCTGCTCCTTCGCACCAGAGGGCGCCGGCCTTCTTCCCAGGCTGGCGTCTGCTGCGTGTCTGGCGTTTGTGCTTTCAAGTGTGGCTGGAAATTAACTCTTTGTTTTCTTGCCCTCGTGGCTTTTTCACGCTTCTGGCTTTTACTTTCTCATTTAAAAATATACCACCCCTATTCTAACAGCTTTTCTCTGAAAGCCTTTTTTATGATTACTATCTTAATCTATTTTGTTGTGCCGCCCTTGCGTTGCGGGCTTTCACAGCGCTGCGCGGGCTTCGAGCCTCCTGCAGCAGCGCCAAAAGGAGTCTCGGGAGATTTACAGCTTCTCTCTGTCTTTGCTAACTTGGTTCTAATTAAGGCACTGGATCACGTTTGCGTGACATTACTGTGTTTTCCCCCGTAATTGTCTGGGATAAAAGTTTGGCTGGCTGTGTTTGAGCTTAAAGGGTCACTTAGGGCTTTTTAAGCAGAACAACGCTGAAGCATAATGCCGAAGGAATAAGCAAGTAAAATGTTCAAAAACGATTTCACTTTAACACCTATATTGCTCACGTTTATTTTTTTAAAGGTTCTAAACCAGCCTCTCGGTATTAATGCTACATGGACAAAGTTTTTAACGCAGAGAGATGAGGAAACTCGAAGTTAGACTTCTCATGGCAGCTGCAGCATGAGCGTGTTGCAAATGCATGGTATTTGTGCTGCACATGTACTGTTTCCGTGCCTTAATAACTGTGGGTGATGCTGATGGGGTTAGAGGCTTAGTTTTCAGACCTACCCATTGCATTGTGCATAATGGCAAAAGCACTCGGTACCTGCATGCTTTCAGACCAAGGGTGGAGAAGGGCAAAGAGCCATACTAGAGTTGGCTGCAGTTTTCAAAAGTAGTTAGAGAGAAAGTAACCTCAGCTCGAACAGCAAGTATTTCAGGAAATAATAGAAGATTTGAGGGATTATGAACCTTAAACTACAGCTAGACCTTCTTGGGTGTGTTTCTCATTCACTAAAAACTAGGAAGGCAATCTGGAAATATTTTAGTCTATCTTGTTTTATTCACTCCAGCTATGAATATATATATCAGTCCTGGACAGAATTATGACAAAGAGCAGGTGGGAAAATGTATTTATTTATTTATTTATTTATTTATTTTAGCAGCCCTCTTCCAAACATCATCATAATAATAATAATAATAATAATAATAATAATAATAATAATATAATCCAGATTATGAGGAGCTGTTGACTCCTAGAGTATCAACTCGTGCTTGAAAGATTTAGGAAGCAATTTAGTTTCTTACCCCGTTTCCCTCCATGTTATTCTTTCTGAAACATGTTCAGCTAAGAACTACAATGGGAGCATTTCTAAAATGACTCACAACATACATATTAAGTGAAAAGACCATGCAGGCCTGAATGTTGATATCAGGTGATTCAAGTAGTAATGTGATACATGCTACCACATTGAAAATGCTCTTTTTTTTTGTTAATACATCTTTTAGGAAGCACAGAAGCTTCCCTTTATTCATGATCAATATATTTTTTGTAACTCTACCATTTAGTAATACCAAACTAGATTAATAACCCATCAGTGCAGGCACAGTGCATATGCATACTAGGTACTTCCTGACTCAATTTATAATTCTAAAAAAAAAGAGAGAAATCAAGTATTATTCTCATTTAAAATTTATATTAAAAAATGAGTTTCAGAACAGCTAATATTTAAATTTAAATAAAAGTCTTTAACCAAGCCAGCAAATTTTCCCCAGCTCGTTAAAAGGTTATCCTTGGGTGTTCTTTAAAAGATAMGGACTGAGAAATGTCACTATTTTCCATCCTTCTTTTTATTCATTTCACTTTGTAGTTGTGCCAATATAAATCACTGAAAACCAGCAGTTTGAAATAAATGTCTGTGATTAGATAAACCCAGAGGATGCAGTTAGAAAGACAGATATGTTATCTGGGTGATAGTTGCTTGTTTTGTGAGGATTGATGTGGTGTTGTAATTGATCTTTGAAGGAATGTCAGACAAGCTTACTGGAAAATACACCAATAAGGAAAGTAGTGGAGGGTACTTCAGAGAAAACCTTCTACTAATTACATTAATGCTTAGGACACTGTAGCAGAAGCACTACTAAAAGACAAGAAAAAAGGGGAGGAAGAGAAAAATAGATATTTGAACATGTCATTTTCATATTTTCTGTAACTTTTGTCAATAAGTTAAATTCGCTTTTAATATTTTCCTGTCTTTAAGGCTCAACTGAAATGTGAAATGCATGACATTATTTTAAAGAGCAAGCAGAAAAGAAGCTAACAGAACACTGGAGGTTGATGGAAAAACTCAGTTGAAGGGAATGGTGTTTGTCCTTATTTAAATTAAAATGTGGATTTTTAGTAACTTACTGACATACTTAGCTTATTTAATTTGGCATTTATCAGTCATATAAAAGGAAATGTATCAAAGGCTGTTGAATTTGCTAATATTCCAATCTCTTTATAGGACCAGCTTTTATCACTTACTGCTTCATCTCAGAACAAACAAGGCAGTGTACTATATATTGCAGGAAAGAATCCTAAAAGGTAATTGCAATTTCGCAATAATGAACTTAGCAATACAACGTGTTTTTTCTATGTCTAACAAACTGTGGGTAGCAGAACTTCAATATTCAGAGCCTACTTTACCTTCATAGAGGTCTCAACTGAGATTAATGACTGTCCATGAAAGGGAATGATGCCTGATAACTTGTTTTATTTTTATTATATTTTATTTTTGACCTTCATAGAAACTTCTTGCCTCTTAGAACAAAACAGGGAAAAAAGATCATCATGTTAAAATGCATCTTGGCCCTTAATGCCATTTCCATTGAAGTTGATGGGAAAACCCTCTTTGACTTCACTGAAAACAGGACTGGGCCATTTTAAATGCTGTAATATAAATCTTTTAAGTCTTAAATATTTCCATACAGTGGAGCAAAGAAGTCTCAAACGTCATCAGAAAGACTGCTTCTTATTAGACTGTTACAATGTGCTATTTTTGTCCAAGTAACATTTACTAATACAAGAGACAAATACATTTATAAAATTTGGAAGTCTGAAATTTCAGTTGGGTGTTCACAGCCTTTATGCATTACAGTATTTACAAAAATATTTTTAACTCCTCAGTTGCATGAAACAAAGCACATGTGTTCCAGCAGCATTTCCTCATCGAGCCTTTTAGCTTAGCTGTACCGAAGCGAAGTGCAGAATTTGGTTACAGTTAAGCTAAAATCAAAATATCCCAAGAGTACTGAGGAATTGTATGGAGAGAGGAGGAAGAGGGAGGAGGGAAGAGGAGGCAATGATCTTTTTCAGCTGTGCAGTCTTCTGTCTCTGGGAGCTCAGAGAACAGTAAGATCTGATCTTCAGTTCCTTTCTTCCCACCTACACTGTGGCTTTAGAAAGGTTTAAGAGGAAGAAGGGTGGCAGAAAAAGCGCTCAACATCCTCAGCGCTGGGAAGGTCTCAGGGATTTCCTTCTCCAGATAAACTGGGATTTCAGAGTTCGAAACCTGAATCTCTTGTCCTGTAGAGTTGCTATTGCATCCTGCCCAACACCCTGTCTTACCTCTAGGGACACATTGAAGCAAACACTATTTCCATGAACAAGCTTTTTTGTTTGTTTGTTTTTTTCCTGGATTTATTTTGGCTTGATAAACACAACTGAGTAGCATTCAATTAGGTCTTATCAGTGATCTTTTAACATGGGAGTGGTGTTCAAATTACAATTTACCTGCTCTTCTGCCAAATACCGTAACAGGTCTCTTTTGGTATTGTGTATTTCAGGTCTTGTTTCTAACTGTGGTCTCTTGCCGCTCAGTTGTAAGCTCTTCAGAACAGAAGCTGTGTTTGCAGTATAGGATGTACACATCCTGCGCAGTGCCCTAGGATTGCAAATATTGATGATAAGCTGCCCTCACCTGAAGGCACACCTATCTTTTTAATCTATATTTCCAAGTAGATGATGATGATTAGCAGAGAGAGAGAGAAAAAAAAAAAAAAAAAGGAGAGGCAGCTTGGTGAAAAAGGAGATGCACTTTCATTGGCTCAGGAAATCCCTGCTGCTCCTCATAAGCAGTGGATGTCCTAGAAATGTCTGCAAGGAAAATCAACTTTATAAGACTGTGTGAAGAAAAGATATCTTTCCGTCATTAGAATACGAAACCATGTCCTTTTCAGAGAAAAAAAAATACTACCAGTGAAGCCATGATGAAAGCAGAGGAAATGGAAAATATTTCTATAACAGTACTCGTACATTTACATTTAGCAGCTGGGAAACTCTTATTTGTGCTTTGGGCCCATCTTGAAGAAAACCTTATCAAGGCCTCTCTTAGGACAGTGGTGATAGTGTATAGCTTGGTGTTTCACATGTTGTGGGTTAAAAGTACTCTCAGCTGATAGAGGAGAAGCTCAATACACTCTAATTCAGTAGCAGCTTAGTTCTTCCAGTAAGAGTGAAAGGGGCTATAGTTGCTTCCTGAAAGTGTTTACTGGTATCTACCTTTAATTGCTGAAAGCAGTTCAGTCCCTCTTCATGGGAGGCCTGAGCATAAACATTTACAGCAAGTGATTACAGCCGATTGTGCCTTCCTTACCTTGGGGAACTAAACTCCTGCTGACTCAGAAACTTGCATGAAGATATAAACACGGGTTTTGCATCAAAGCATTGGAGAAACGTGAGATTTACTGAAATAACTCATCAAACCTGATGCCTCAACTATGTATCTGCGCAAAGATACATAGACATTAAACTGACCAGATTTGTACAAATTGCACTCTTTGGACATATTCTAACTGTATTGGAATGAATATTCCATTTATAGTTCAAATTAGTGCGATAAAGCCCATTTTGACTTTAATCTTTTTCTTCCTTGACAGAAAAAGGAATTCTGTATGAAGATACTGAATCGAGTTGAGTAGAAGTGACTGTACTCAAATTGGAGTAGGGTTTTCAGTAAATAATACAAGACTGAGTCTGTACACATGCGCTAGGAGCGGTGGAGTGTTCATGGCTCTTCTATGGTTGTATTTGATTAGTATCTCACCTAACAGTGTTAATATTTGTAACTGGAACCCTGAAGCACTTTCAAGTAACACAAGTGCAATAAGCGAATCAGTACAAAAAGCTTATTGTATGTTATTGTCCAATTTACATCTGAACCTAAAGCTGTATTCCTCTTTTCATTACTTCACTGTGGCAAGTTCTACTCATTTACCTTAATGTCAGCCTAAGACTCCACTTTACTGTTGGTTTACAGATTGCCTTCCCCTTTCCCCTTTCCCCTTTCCCCTTTCCCCTTTCCCCTTTCCCCTTTCCCCTTTCCCCTTTCTTTTGCTTTCCTTTTTTTTCCTTTCCCTTTTTTTCCTTTCCCCTTTTTTCCTTTTCCTTTTCCTTTCACAAATACTTCAGTTTAACAGTGATCCTCTGTCTACATTTGTAGACAGAGCACTCCAGTGGAGCAAAAGGAAAAAATATGGTAAAATACTCTCCTGTTTTGATGAAAAATTACTAGCAGTTATAATGCAATTAACTCAACCAACAAGGCAATAAAAATTAAATGCTCTGTTCATGAGTGATGCATATCCCGTATTAAGACTAAATTTCCTAGAAGTTATACAGTGAAACATTTTTCAAAGGGCCTTTCCTGTCTAAGGTTCATAAAATTTTGTTTTCAACAACACTTGTTTCCTTGAGTCTTTTGGAGCACAACAAGAGCACTTCTTTTGAGAAAAGAAAAGTACTACATGACCAAAAAGTGGTATTTCATTAGTGGAAATTCTCAGGAAAAGTGCTTTAAAAGCATTATACATTATATTTTTCTCTGAGCAGACTTAACTTCAATGATCAAACTATATTGTCATTATTATTTGTATTATTGAGGAAGTAATAGTCTCACTAGGATTATTTGTACATTATTTTGCTATATCTGTACCTATCCAGTCAATATCTCTGAAAACTCTTGACCAAATATGTTTACATGAAAAAATCCATTTTATTTTGAATCATAGAATAATTTAGGTTGGAAGGGACCATTGGAGGTGATCTAGTCCAGTCTTCTAACCATAATGGACCTAATGTGTGGGGTGTGTATATGTATGTGTATGTGTGTGTGTATATATATATACTGAATATATATATTTATATATTTATATGTATGTGTATATATATAAGCAACTTATATTTCAATAGCAATATTTTATGGCAGTGGTTCTTGTTAAAGAGCTTGTTCCAAACCTGTTTCTATTTACTATTTCCTTTTTTAGCTACTCTGTAATTATGTTTGGAATCAACAATCCACATTCTTCTTTTAACAGTCTGAGTTCACAATTTATTCTGATGCTGCATTTTTCATTGAAAACAGAAAAATTGATATTTGCCTCAAGACCTAGGGCAAAACAAAATTTGGAGAAGGTTGCTTTCATCTGTGTTAGAATGTTTAGAATATCACGTTCTAGGGTATAACTATGCCTCCAAAGTAGCATTGTTGCTGTGAAGCCAAAGATGTTCTTGCATCCTGTAGGTCCAGATGAAGCTGGCTTAGTTTTCCACATTACGTCCAGAGAAAAAGAGCTGCTGAGCTAAGATTCTGATTAACTTATAGGAGAGCTGACCAAAATGTAAAGCTAAAGACCTAGTTTTGCTCTCAGCTGTTTTGGTATAATTACAGCTTAGCTTCTCTGGAGTTGATGAATTTATTCTTGTTTTACACTGGTGTTATCAAGCTAGAATTTATTTTACAGACGGCATCAAAGCGTTGGACCATTTTGCTACTTCAGAAGACGACTTTTTTCCCTTGGTTGCTTTGTAGTCTCTTTCTCTCTCTTTTCTTTTCCCCTCCTTATTTTGTAATTTGTTAAATATGTATATTTTTAAAAGAACAATGGTAAACCCTCTCTGTGAAAAACTATATTACATGTGAAGTCAAGAATCTTGGTTTTTAAACAAAAATTGTCCTGCTGAGCATGAAAATGTACTATTTGGGGACACTCTTTGGTTTGGAACAGTCCTGAACTCCTTCCCTTTTCTAACAAGTCTTGTTACTGATTTTTGTGACTGTTTTTATTCATATCAGCCGTATGAATACATATTGGTGAAACGGTGACACTTGCTTTGAAACACCCAGAATTAGATTTTACAAAAGAGCCCTTTAAACTTGGGAAGGATTCTGTTGTGGATTTGGTCATGTTTAGAAACCATCCAAAGTAGCTATGACAACTTAATATTCCAGTGCCAAGATCTTATGTACATACCAAATCTCTGACACTATCCAAGATCCTTATCCAATGTCAAGAGGAAACTGTAAAATCAGAATTGCCTCAAATAACCCCCAGAGAATATTGCTGATTCTTGAGAAGAATTTTTCTTTAAATTTTAAAGAAAACTACTTCTTAAGAGGTCTAAGACAAGAAAAAAAAAAAAAAAAAAAAAAAAAAAAAAAAAAAAAAAAAAAAAAAAAAAAAAAAAAAAAAAAAGGAAAGGAAAGGAAATGAGTAAGGTGTCCACAAGCCTGGGAAAAGCAACTTCCAGCTAGGGCCCTTCTTCATTATTTGCTGTGATTTCTTTAACCTTCTTTGCTCAGTTAGATAGACTTGAGTTGTTATACAAATTTCTACAATATGCTAATCTAATTTTCTTGGTTTTTTATATTTTAAATGGGAGTGGAATCTAATCCGGGTTTCAGCTCCCTCTGATCTGGATCATCTGAGATTAATTCTAAATGCAGCAAAGGAAGGAGTGCTCAGAGAGGCTGACCACAGTACAGAGGGGTGGTCAGAGGCCCATCACCATATACCTGCCCCAGACTGTAACTGATGACCATGTTTATTTATATTATATAGAGAAATGAAGCATTCTACCTGATACTAATCTGCTTTTCTGTGTGTTGAATATGATGTTGTTTACAGCACTAGTAATCTGTGCTTGGTGGCAAAAGCTATGGCTCTGTATTAATTCTCTTAATTATTAATGAAATTATGCTTCTGCTTCCTACTCCTGCATAAGTGCTGCAGGGAGTTTTTTGCATCCTTGCTGCATTTGATTGCTTTCTGTTTCACTGGATGTGGCAGGGATCTGGGAGACAGTTCTCCTATGCTACCTATTGCTTTTGCAAAGGAACAGGGATGCAGAAGCAACGTTACTAAAGATACTGACAGAAAAAGGTGAACAAATGATATTTGGATTTCGGCAGCCGTGATGAATTTTTAAACATAATTTCAAATAGGGCCAAATTCAAAATTTTAATAACGTGTCATTTTAATGCAACTGCTCTGTCCATATAAAATATTTCTGATCACTGTCAATGAAAGTTCAGAGAGCAAATGGTATACCTGGATGAATGGTAGTTCACATTATTCCTCCATTCTTCTCCCCTTATTACCCATTCACCCTTTACTTACCCACAACATTACAGATTTTGTAAAGTCTTCAGTTTTTCTTTTTTTCTTTTTTTTTTAAAGTCAGGAAATGCAAAGATAAAGATTTTACAGGGGTGTAAATTTGACTATGCTGTGCATATCCTATGCCTTTAATATTTTTTCCACTTACAATAAAAACCATTAGGTTAATCCACATATTTAGTAATCAAAGATGTGTAAAATAATACTTGAGTACAAAGACTCTCATTTTATGTTTCAAGATCTTATTCATTTTCCTAATTTATAAAATATGAAGTGACCACTGTTAATATTGCATTGGCACCATTTTACTGTTTTATTTGGCATGTGACTCAAGATGTCAGACAAGTCCTGGCATCTGTCACACAAGTTACAGAAGTTATCTCAGTGAAGGATGTTTTGTTTTTTTAAATCAAGTGAATTGGAAAAATTATCTGTAAAAGGTTACAGGATGCTTCAGGATAGCAGAGGATGCACTTGGTTACAGCACTTGTAAAAAGAAGTTACCTGCATGTAACTATTGGGAAGAAGAAACTATCATTTCTAATGTGGGGTACATGAACAAAAGCCCTTTCACATAATTTTGTTTTCTCCTCAAAGATGTTTATCAAATAGTGTATATTGCATCATTTTTCCTAGAATTTTCATACAAAGAGGATTTTTTCTGTGATTTCTGGCAAGAGGAGTAAGGTGCTATAGCAAAAAGTTACTAAAGATCAACTAAAGGGCTAATTGGCATTAATGTTCAATGCATTAATTCATTTCTAAACCCGTATTATTATTTTTTTTTACTCTCCCAGCCCTGTACTGGAGTTGAAGGTAGGACATCTGTAAGCCCAGAAATTAAACAACCAAACCTTGTTTTAAAAAAATATTTTACATGGCAGTGGTACTGCAAGTTCTTTTTTAATCATTGTGTATTAAACATAGATGGGCCAGAACTGAAAAATCTTGGCTCTAAAATGTAGTTCCTCAGGATGTGGAGCCAGCTTTGGGCTGTAACTGAATAGTTTATAAAGGGATAAAAAAAAAAAAAAAAAAAGTGGATGTTTTTTTCTCTGCTTTTCAAAACTGAAGCTTGATTCTGCTCTAATGTGCATCATGATCCTGTGTCTCTCAATAGAGCAGTTCTGATGTTCTGTGATCCATCAGAGTCACCAGCCTTTCCACATTTTTTTTTGATATAAATTAACATATTGTAGTTCATGTGCAAGCAAGCTCATTGATAGTCAGGGAGATCTGAGCTTTTAGATCAGTGTTGGAAATATTGGAAGTTTAGGACCAGGCCTGCATTAGGAAGTTTCACTCTCATAGCAATGTTAGCTTGGGCATGAAAAATAATCACATGTGCATGTGGAGCTCAGCCAGCAAAACTGCTGGTGTGCACACAGCTGTGCTGACAGGAGAGAGCTGCTGCCAGATTAACTTGTGTTCAGAGCCCGGTGTGACTACAGTGGCACAAATTCTCCTTTGGTTAGCATACCTTGCACCTCCATTGAAGAGCTCTGCTGTTACTGCTGTGCTGGTATAACCTAACAGTGACTATAATTGTAGACAAATATTAGACAAAAGTTTATTTCAAGTAGTTTAGATTTATGTTGTGTGATAACAAAGAGGAGAACAAGTTATTGAGGACAAGATGCTAAGACCAGCAACAAGAATTGTTTGCAGGGCTGGTAATAAGGGTCCCTTTGGACTGTAAGAGCCCCTTTGAAAAATTCCCACTCCATAAATCAAATTGTTTTCTGGAAGTTGCATTTCTTGTGTGTGCCAGTTTCTGCTGGCTGCAGGAACATCTGCTGGTGTGACTAGATTTTCCTCATCTCAGAAGCACTGAGTGTGTATGCCCTTGTGCTGGCAGCTTTCTTATGCTGAAAAGTGTCTGTTACAGGAGGATTGCTTCTTTTAGTAGAAAGGACTTGGGTCTACAGCCAGATCAAGAGTGACAGAGGACTGGAACGTATTGCTCAGAGAGGCTGTGGAGTCTGTCTCTGGAGATACGCAAAACCCACGTGGATGCAACCCTGTCTAACATGCTCTAGGTGGCCCTGTTTGAGCAGGGGGGTTAGACTAGATGATCTCCAGAGGTCCCTTCTAACCTCAGCCATTCTGTGATTCTCTGATTACTATGGGACTGTAAATGGTGTTTAGCAGATGCTACAGGGAGTTGGAGTGTCCTTGCTTCACAATCACAATAAAGGACTGCACAAAAAAACTAACAGGACAGTATGTCAAGTTCAAAGTATTTCTCCTGTCATCACATACATCTGCTTTAGGTTATCAGAAAACCACAGGGAATTACACTGGCGAGGAAATATTTGAAGATCAGTCTAGGATCAGTCTGGGTGACAAGTGAGAGTGTACTTTTACAAACTTTCCATCTCTGATATGTGTTGATGTAGGAATAGTTGGATGTTCCTGGGAGCCAACAGGTCCAGAATTCATTAGTATATGTGGACTGGTTTGATTGCTCTTTCTTTCTGATATGAACGTGAGAAGGCTCAGACTGTGGTTGCAGAGAAACATGGCTGTGATACTCTTTGATCAAAATCAATTGTCCTAAGCACTTCAGCATGGAAAAGAGGCAATTATACAGTGACATAGTTGGAATAAGAGAGGTGAAGAAGCTGAAGAGGGATCAGTCACTTTTTTTCCCCCCTCCAATACAAGAAGTAGAGGGCATCAAATAGAGTTTAAAATACTGAGTACCCTGATGTCTTGTTCAGGAGGCTCTGAAAATGGAGACTGTGAGAGATTGGTTGAATATTCAGGGTAAGTATCTCTATATACTTACATTGGTCTTAAACTCTTCTCTAGGCTTCTGTAGGGCAGCTCTTTCTAGTCGTCTTTCCCCATTAGGAAAATAAAAACTAAATGCTCTCCTCATCTGTCCCCTGAGAAAGGGGTAAAGAGAAGGAAACAAGGAGAAAAGGCAAGTTGGGAGAACTTTTTTWAAAAATATATATATATTTGAGCATGGGGTGAGGTCAAAGATTATAAACAGAAAAACAAGGAGCTAGAAGGGAACATCTGAACAGGGCACCCCTGCCATTCCCTTCTTGGCTGGTGTCCAGTGGTTTTGTGCCTGGAGGCATGAAAATACAAAGGAATGGAAATAGATTCCACAGCTGCTAGTATCCTCGCTGCCTTTCTTCATCCTCCTGCTGTAGTGGATGGCCGGCTTGGTTAGAATCAAGAGGAGGTTGACAGAGCTCATGTGAGAACAAGGAAATAAGGCTGCGGGTGGAGAGGTTTTCAATAATGAGGAGAGAGAAGAAGCACCACCAGAAATTCAGTCGAAGATCTGGAGGAACCAGAAGAGCAGCTACAGCTTAACATGTCCATATGCACCAAGTTTCTCTTGCACTATGGAAGTGAGGTGTGTCAGAGGATGCTGTGAGCATACCCATGTCTACAGCTCCATGAAGGATTTTCCAACTTGCATCTCTCCTGGACCAAGGAATTAGCTTTGAGTATAAGTTAGCCTACCATACCTCCCCTGCCTCTTGTGATGGTAAGAGGGGCAGCCACTTTGTGGTCTAGCAGCAGGGAAAGAGTGAGAGGAACACCAGGTTGTAAATTGTTTTGGGGACACAACTGAGGCTCACTATATTGCTGTGCAGGAAGTGTCCAGGAAGGCTTATGAGGCAGAAGAGCTCTACAGGATCTGGGGTGTCCTACCTTCTCACAGGGGTCACTCAAGATGGTATTAAAGGTCCATGGCTTGGCACAGCACCAGGGCACACCTTAGTCTGCCTTATCTCTTGACACTGGGGGTAAGAGAGGAGAGGAGGGGTACAGCCCTTTTTGGGGGGGAAATTGGAGGGAAATGTGAATATTATCTTCAGAGGGTTTTCTTCTGAAGAAGAGGGGATGATGACCTCAAAGGCAGTGTGGCCTTAGATTAGGGATAGGGCATTACAGGCACAGAGGTGGGAGGGTTGGGGGAAAGAGTTTGGGGGAGTCAGTGTTGGTGGCAAGCTCAGGTGCTGTGGTAGCTGGGAACCTACAGCCTGGCTACTGGGAAGACTTGTGTCTGGGACATGCTGGATGCTCCAGGAATGACAGTCCCTGTTCTGGCTCCTCACTGGCAGGGATTGGAGCCTGGCTGCTGGGTAATGCAGAGGAGCCAACTTGTTCCTCAGTGCCCTGTGCTGGGACAGATGGAAGAAGACTGAGACACACTAGCACCTGGACAAAAGTTACTATCCTGATGTAGGATGATGGCAAGGTGATTTTGCCTTGTCAAAGTCCCATGGTTAGGGGTCATTCTCCCTCCAGGTGAGCCTGCCCTGGATCAAATCTCAACTACGGATTTCCTAGAAAATGCTTCTTCCCTAGTGTCCTTCAAGAGAAGAATTTACCTGGCTGTAATTTGCATTTGTCACATTTGTGCCTGAGGTGAATATCTGGACTTCCTCATGGGTTTCCCCAGAGGGCTGGGCAGCAAGTCTGGATATGGGATCAGCCCATGAGAAGGGGACAGGGGGAGGGTCACTGAAGGAGGAAATGGTCTGCATGTGTGAGCAACCCTCTCTGATGCTGTGTGGGGTCCTCTTTAGTTGCTCACTCCATGGACCACAGAAAGTGCCAAACGCTTGTTTGAATAATATTAAAAATATTTGTTTTGTTTAAATATTGATAATGAGCCAAGCTAATATGGACTTTATAATTTAAATATTTAGAATCAATATGTTATAGTGTAATGTTTTGACATTATTGAAATTAAATTACCTGTGAGTCAAATACAGTGTTTGTGACAATCTGTATGCTCTGGAAAGTTTTGTTTCCCATTCCAGTTGAAGTTTTATTATTATTATTTTAATATATCAAAGTATCAGAATTTCAGAAAGAACAAGAATTCTATTTTCTGATGAGCTGGCTGCTTGGTTCAATAGCCAAAATCGTATTAAAGTTGTAAGACAGATGAATCAAATAGAATATATTGGTGATTCTTTTATTGACAGCATTCTGTTTATTAGCAGGCAGATCTGCAAATACATCCTGCAGCCAGACTGGTAGAGATTATGGTATAATGTCTGCTACCTTCCCACTTGGAGGCAGTGATCTAGCACCAGCCTGGAGACTATGGTAGCACTCCCAACAGCTCAGAGATGGAAGCATGTGCTTTGAGAGAACATGAAACTTTTTTTTTTTCTGATTTAGAAAAGTCTTTTTCTTTTTATTTTTTCCCCAAGTATTTTCAACCCATGTATTTCAGAAAATGTCTGGCAGTTGATTAGCAATGTGTTGCTTAAGTGATGTATTTATTTGATGCATGGTTTCACTTAGCAGCTATAACATTTACAGCAAAGAGTTGAACAAAAATGAACTGGGACTCTGTGCAACATCTTTTATTCAAAACAGATGTACTATTTGGTATATGTTTAACATTCTCTACATTATCCCAACTTGATCCTTAACCATCACGCATTAGAGTGTTGCTTTTAAAGAAGATGAAAATGGGCTGCTAAAATGCTGCCCATATAATCTGAATTATTCTCAGTCCTGTTGTTAAAGCTTAGAGATAAAATTCTCTTTTGAACTAAGGTTGAAGGCATTGTGTTTGATGTATTGGTATAATTCCTGCAATATAAATACTCATAAATTAAGTTAGTGGTATGGTATGATTTCCTGTAATCTGTTTCCAGAATCAATATTTTATTGAATGAACTTCTTATTTTAACTTCTCACTTACTGACCCAGTGGCACAGCTGTAGCGTGTGCTTGATCACTCTCCTTTATTTATTTATTTATTTTTTTAATCAGACTTGACTATGTGATACTATAGACAGGGCATGTTTGTGGAAGCATTGCACTTCATACTGTGTGGAGAGAGACTGAAAATAACACTGTTGCACTTTAATGTAGGGACTCTCATCTAAACATCCTGTAGTAATTTAGAAAATGGCTATGTAACTTTATCCCCATTTTGTAGGCAGGAAAGCTGAAGCCATGATTATTTTGTTCTTAAAGGATGCTTAACTTTAAGTACCTAATATTCCATTTACTTTTCTAAATGTGAATTTTATTTTAAAAAGTCATTTATACACAGCAATTATCATTTAGTTCATTATTCAAGACTCACTGCAGGCTTCTGTCAATGTGTGTGCAAGCTCATTAGCACTGAGAGATTGTTTACTCTGAACAGATACAATTATCTCACCTATTGCACCCTGCTGGGAAAATGTTAATGGTTGAAATCAGCAATAGATGAGGRTGCTTTGCTTTAGGTTTGGTGACCAGGGTGGTCTATTAGTGTGTGATAGCTTGGCCTTCTCCTCTGGATTTTAGCCCTTGTGACTGCAAGAACTGGCCAAACTTTAAGTAGCATGATTGCCACATGCTACTCTGCCTTAGCCTCCTTTGGATTGTATTAGGACAGCATAAATTTTACTTTTGGTTGTGAGGGCTTAGGCGGGATTTTGTTGTGTGGGGGTTTTGGGGGGTTGGTTGGTTTGGTTTGTTTTGTTTTTCAAAATGCTCTGAACTACTCCCAGCAGGCTGCGAGCACTTGGTCTGCTTCTGCAGGGGAGGCAGTGACTAAGGTAGATTTAGATGGCAATTTGGAATTGTTCCTTGTGTTGCGTTTCAACAAAATTATGACTGCAGAGAAGCAGATTTGTGTGCTTTTCCCCTCATGTTTCCTGTATGCGATTACATGACTCCCTTTCACCTCCCTGCAAGTTAGCTGTCCGCTGTATTTTGATGTTATCTAATGCAAGAAGCTTTCTAGACTAGACGGGCTCATAGTCAGAAAATCTCCTGTCTGCTCTAAAATGCAGTGAGAACATGATCAAGCATCTGTTTCCACCTTTCCAAATTCTTAAACAATGACGTGCATTCAGGGAGCATTTTAGAGGACAGACATCAAGGTTTAAATAATTTTTAATCCAACAAAATACAGTAAAAACTAAAAATCCTACAATGAACAGCTGAAAAAAAAGCAACCCAACAAAAATACTCAGTGTCATTCCTGATGATCTTACGTTTGATGGTTTTCTGCATCTCTTGTGAAATCCYGGTCTGATACCGGAATCACAGTCTTCATCACTTACCATTCTAGCCCTTTTGACTATAGAAAAATATACATACCTTCAGGTACTCCATGCTCCCTACACCTTTGGATGAGTGCAGCAAAAGCTGTTATATTTTTGTCAAGCTACAGAGCCCACTATTTTATGCTGCCCTTTTCTTCAAACAATTCTTCCCAAAAGAAAATATTCTTTACTCCCATTTTTTTTTCCTTTGCCCTTGCTTCTGGGTCTGCTTTATAGGTTACACCACATTTAAACATACTGTGATCCCATTGTGGGTTTTGGGGTTGAGGGGGGAACACAGGGGAAATTTTAACAGGAAAAGAGCTTTCTGTGGTGGGTGGAAGAACCATGTTAGTTGAAACCTTTTTTTTTTTTTTTTTTTTTTTTTTTTTTTTTTCCCCAGTATTTAAGAATGATTTTCTGATGTGGTAGAACTATTACATAGATGAGCTCAAGAGGGAGGAGAGGAGGAGGATATGTAAAGGCATATTTTTAAAATGGGAAAACTAGATTTTTTTTATTGTATTTGAGAGTTTGTACTTGCAGCGCGCCTCCAGATGAAACTTCTGAAAGCTCACCTTGTTCTCAGAGATTTTATTCCAGATGGGAAAACAGCAGATGAGTGAGAAGATCTAGCTTGTTTCCTTTGCAGAGGTATTCAAAGTACTTCCTTTCACATCTAGGTCTATAGGTTTATATCTGGATGATACCAGCTCAAAACTCTGAGCAATCTCAGATATACTGCCAATTCATTTGTAGTCCTATTACTCAGAAATCTCCTGAAGCCAGCAAATACAAAGTTTGTTGGAGCTGCCCTGTTTTATACTAGTATGGAGTAAGCCTGTCACTTAGCCTTATTTTTCTTCATAGAATTGCCCAGCAGTTTGTTGTTCATTTCTTCAAGTAATTTAAATTCCATGGAGGCAGTGCTGTCATTTACAAAATGGAGTCTAAAATGGGATCTTCAAGATCTGGTGTTCCTGAGGGAGGCTATGTAGTGCTGTCATGTAAAGGAGATAGACCTCCAAATGGTGCCCCTATAAGAAGAGACCTTGGCATAACAGAAGAACGCCATGGTCTGGAGAAACGGTGAATTGGACAGAATAACATCATGTAAACTTTCTATATTCTTAATAAATAGTTGGGAAGTCTTCTGCAAGAAGTTCATTTTATCTCATTCAGGCATATAGGTAGTTAATTTGTTGTCACAGAGTTAAATTTTCTGAGCAGGTGCATCTTAGAAGTTGTGCTATTTTGTTACATTGGCATAGGAATTTTGCTCTGTTATAAACTCTTCAGTTTAATGTTCTCATTTTGAACAGAAATAAGGCTCTAATCCAGAGTCCTTTGAAGTTACTGGTATCTGCACACTGACTTCTATAAGCTTTATTTCACACTCTTGTGCTCTTTTTTTTAAGAGTGGTCATTTATGCAACAGTTCTTAAAATTCAGAGAACCCAGAGCACACAAAGAATTTGCAAACCATAAATGAGGATCATAGCATGACACAACAGTCCAGGATACAAAGTAAAGGATCTTGCATCCAACAAAATCAACCTCTAAGTTCCCTGCTATTTGCTGACTAAGCAGGAAGACAGTTTTTCAGCTGTCCATTGACTGGATGCAACTGAGACCCTGCTGCCTGAATCCATGTGCCTCCAGATAAACCTTTACTCTTCCAGTCTGAAATCAACAGCGTGAAAGAGCTGGTTAATCAATGACACTCTTAACTGTCCATGTTTAGAAAAATATGGTATAGCTGTTGACAGATAAGCTCACCATCTGAACTTCCTTTGTAGTCCATGGAAGGACAAAGATCCTTTTGGCTCCTATTTTTGTACAAAATTGTATATTTAAATTTGTATATAAATATAT
The DNA here is from genome assembly GCF_003343005.1 of Rhea americana. NCBI lineage: Eukaryota > Metazoa > Chordata > Aves > Rheiformes > Rheidae > Rhea > Rhea americana. Next base: position 265,372 of record NW_028186344.1, read on the forward strand.
ACATTTTAAAACTCACAAAAATTATTTTAAATGCTATCATGCCAAAACTTGCAGAAAGGAGCTAGATTTTCTTTCTGAGGTCTGCTTTTTTGCCTAGACTTTGTCAAAGAAAACTAAGATCTATGCACTTTGAACATCTGGGAGTATGTGCCTACTGGAACTCCAGTAAAAGTATGTATGGCAGATATAAATGTAAATAAAATTAAATGCTAGGTGACATCTTCCCTGGGACTATATGAATCACAGTCTGTTTACAAGTATCCATTATATTAAGTGTGTGGGAATACCTGCAGAGGATGGAGTTTAAGATTAGCTCTGTTTGTATTAATAAGTTATTGAGTATTCTGCTCCTGTTCTGGGCTTTTTGCATTTCAGGACCCAGAAACTATACTCTCATTGATGCAGAGATAGTTTCCTTCTTCTCTTATACCCAACTGATGAACTTTTCCCGTGTGCTTCATGCTGCACYCTCTTTCTGACTGACAGCTGCAAGCTGAAGTCACAGACTTCATGGAGTGCTTAGTTCCCTGAGAATGGATGTAACCACTGCTATCTGTACAAAATCATGTATCTTAATAAAAAAACAGCATCATGCCAGAGGAACCTTTTAGGGGAGGACAAGACCAAAGCTAAGAGAAGTCTCAGCTTTCTTTAACAAACGTGATTTTGTCCATGACTTTGAAGTTGCAAAAACCAGCTGTCCTGGCCTATCTGGAATCAACAAGGAGCCTGATCAAAACCTGGAAGACACTTCCCAGTCTGAGCTGAGCTTTCTTCTGTGGAGACAGGCACCATAATGTAAACTGGACTGATCTGTTCCAAAAAGTGGATGAACAAAGTCTTTGTAGCCAGTTGCTGTTTCCTCATTGTTGATGAACTGATGCATCCCTCTCATTGATGTAATCAGTGAGTCGTCACTGTAAGCTGCAAAGACAGGCAGACAGATTTGTACTTCTTCAATATAAACAGAATCAAGTGTTACGTACTTAAGAGATCTGTGTTTGATTGATAACAGACAAGTCCAATTTGTAGGCCTAAGGCTTATCTGTGCTGGAGTGAAGTGCCATGACACTTTGTATTGTCATCCTGATTGCTTTTGGCAGGGTGAATAGTGAGAAAAGTACAGCAAGCTGGTACAAGCTGCAATGGTCACAGCATTACATCGCTTCTGTTGCTTTGCATTCTGGATCTCTCCTGAACACAGATGGCTTGGGGAATCTCTGCATCCTGCAACTTCACTGCACATCTGGTGTCACACCAAATTATGACTGAAAGTCAATAATTTTCTCCTCTTCCTCACGCTCAATGTGGCTAAGATTTCACCAGTTCTATCAGCAGAGAAGGTTCATTGTAATTGAAAGCTACTTGCTTAACAAAGAAGACTAGTATTTCAGTGAACTGCCTGTTTGTCTGCAGAAAACTGACTGTGCTTTCATTTAAGCCATATCTCATTACTGATATTTTCATATCTGTGCTACATTCACAAAAAGCTTACTGACAAAATATGTCTTTCCTATTGCATGTTTGTGTTTCGTGGCTCAGTGCATTTGTGGAACTGTTTAGCTAGCAACAAAGCTAACGTAATACAAAAGTTTTGATATCGTTGTGGTTTTCTCCCACCAACTTGGAAATGATGCTTCAATTGTTCCTAAAGGCAGATTTCAGCTACAAGCTGTTCCCTGCTCTCCTACCTTTCTGAGAAGCAGCACTAGCCTGCTGAAGGTACTGATACGACTGTGTCCCACTCAGCTGTAGGAGCCAGTGAGTATGTAAATGCAAACACAGCTAATAGATGGGTGACCTTCTAAACCTAGAGCTTTTTCTTAGTATTGGCTCAAAATTACCCCTTTCTAAGTTTGCAAGGCACCAAGTGTGGTCAGATGGCTAATTCTCATTGATCTTTAATGGGAGGATTAATCCTTAATGGATTAACATGAGGGAGGAATTTAACTGTCTGAATGGGTCTGAGTGTCATCAGCGCAGTGATATCCTTCAGATAAGGGAAAAAATGCTACATGATGATACTTCTTCACACTCATGAGAAAAAAGAATTAAGCCAGCTGCTGGATAAGTTTACTCTGAAAATTAGCTACAGAGTAGCTTTCAGGTACATAAATGCATATGGGAGAAGATGTGATTTGGTTGTATTAGCATGTATCTTAAAAAAAGTTATATAATATGCCACTCATTTTCAACTATGACATTTTCATAGGCGGAAGAGGCACACATTGTTGGGAAGAGGAAGGTGTTGCATCAGAACAAGGTGAATTGAGGAAAAAAGTGTAGTAGCTAAGTATATAATAGATGATTTAATGTGCCTGGGAACATCTTGGTCTCTGAGGCCAGTTATCATGGAGAGCCCGTGTCTGTGCTAGTAAATTCTTGATCCTTAAAGCAGGGCAACTGCATGCAAGCTGCCTGTTGTGAACAGTACCTGGGATGTTTCAGCTGCCAGATTGTGCCCAGCAAATATTTGGAAGAGCTTTAGTAGGCACAGGCCAACTAATGTCAGTGAACCTGCTAATGATACAGGCAGTCATGTTCTAGGGCCTAAAAACAGCTCAGGCACTGAATTTATTGGTCTCTATGTACCTGCTGATTTCCGTGGTGCCTCGATTCTTAAGCTTGCCAAGGCTTTTAGTTGTTTCTTTACTGCTGGTGGCCCTCTCTCTGAGAGGATATTTTATTTGTAAGTTGTTGGCTATTGTAAATTCTGTGATGGTGAAAGTACAGCTCTGTGAGGAGGTATGAATTGCCTCTTGATGCATACTTGCATACTTAATTCCCTTTCTTTTTGAAAAGATCTGAGAAGAGAGAGTACCAAATAGGTAAATTTTACTTGACTGATCTGTTCGATTTCTATACTAAAATGACTGGATTTGTGGATGAGGGAGAACAGTGTATGTCACTTTAGTGAGGCCCTTCAACACTGTATTATTGTAAACAATTTAGGATGTTATAGTCAGAATGGCTAGACAACTAGATGAGTAAAGAGAAGAAACACACAAAAAAACAAATAACTTGTTAGATGATCAGGTAGTCAGGCTTAGAGGGGAGTGATCAATGGGTCATACTCTCACTGGAGCTCAGTGAAAAGGGGAGCATCACAGGGATCTCCCCTGGGACCTGTCCTGTTTAACAACATCATCAGTGACCTGGAAGCAGCAACTGAATGTACTCACATGAATTTTGCAGATGATGCAAAACTAGATGGAATAGCTGATACACATGAGGGCAGGGATGCCATTCAGGGGGACCTAGACAGGATCATGGAGGAAAACGCCAACAGGAACCTTAAATTCAACAAGGACAAATGTGAAGTCCTGCACTTGAGAAGGAAGAACACCTTGCAGGCTGGGGAGCAGCTCTGCAGATATGGACCTGGGGATCTTGCAGGCAGCAAGCTGAGCAGGAGCCAACAGTGTGCCCTGGCAATGATGCAAGCCAGAAGCATCCTGGGCTGAACTAATCAGAAGCATAGTCAGTAGATCAAGGGAAGAGATCATCCTCCTTTACCAGGCATTTGCTAGAGTACATTTAGAATATATGTCTAGTTTTGCTTCCCCCACAGGAAAGGCATCAATAAACTGCAGAGAGTTCAAGGGAGGGCCACTGAGGTGGTTGGGCTGGACCAGTTGCCGTGTGAGGAGAGGCTGAGGGAACTGGGCCCAGAGAAGAGAAAGCTTCAGAAAGCTACTAAAGGCCCTCCAGTACCTATGAAGAAGTTATCAGGGAGACAGAGCCAGGCTGTTCGCAGTGGTGCATGGTGGGAGGATGAGAGACAACAGGCATAAGTTGAAGTCAGAGAATCAGACTGGATCTAATGACAAACTTTTTCACTGTGAGGTCAGTTAAGCAGTGGAACAGGCTGCCCAGAGGTAGACTATGCCATCTCTGTGCTTGGAAACTTTCAAGGCATAACTGGCTGAAGCCTTGAGCAACCTGCTCAGACCTCATGGTTGTCCTTGTTTTGAGCAGGAGGTCAGAGTGAGGTTCCTTCCAACCTGAATTATTCTGTGGTCCTATGAAACATGGTCAGGTCCTCTATTATCCACTGAGCCTCTTCCTGATGGTGTGGCATGCTCAGCTCATGACAAGTTCAGTGAGGTGATGGCCTTTTAACAGCATCATCCCTGCACAATGACTATAAATGGATAGGAATCATAAGCAGACTTCAAAAGTTAAAAACAGAAGTGAAATATCTCAGTTTAATCTCAGTGAGATAATGCTGAGAAGGAAAAACAGAACATCAGATGTTCTTTTTTACTGCAAAGCCCAACTGACTTCACAGAGTATGTCATAGAAGCAGTTTATGAATAACCTATTTCAAGAGCAGGATTTGTGGCTTGCGTATCAGTGTGGTAACAYTGCTGCAGCTGCTCTTTTAACAGTTCGGTTTACATACATGCACTTCACCTTCCAGTTGAAATACACACTTTGCATAGTGTGGTAAGTCAGCATGCTAAATTTCCTGTGCTGTGGATCCCTAATTATATGTTCTCACCAGTCACTAAAATTTCTCAACTTTTCTGTGTAGTTGTTTTTCTGATTCTCCTTTCTGCCTTTCAGAAACAATATCTCAAAGCCCATATGTTTTTTTTAGAAAGCTAAGAGTCAGACAATGTTGCTGGGAAARAAGAAACAACTAAAAATATTTCTATACTGCATTTATTCAGTCTCAGTTTCTTGTATTACATAATGTGAGATCACTGATCTAATGTAACTTGACATCTTAATAGAACATGAAGCATCAACTCGAAACTGTCACAAGATACGAAAGCATTCCTACCAGACCTAGAAAACAGTGCAGAGAGGTAACATGCCTATTAGATGTGTCTATATATGTTATTTCAGTCAGTGGAAGACAGAATTTTTATCCTTCCTTCCTGACAAATCATCTGTACTGGCTGTGAATGAGAGATTGAAACTGTGAATTACTCCACCTATTTACAAAGGACAGTAAGGTTATTAGGGCCAAATTCCTCACTTACCTAACCTGTACTGTTACTTTTGAATATAGTGGGAACTTTTTAGCTATTCAGCATAATTAGGGTATCAGAATCAGTCTAGTGTCTTCTAAAAATATTTGCCACTATTCCTGTTTCGAGTCTGTAGTAGTGATGAGGACAGCAACGATCCTCTGGAGTGGCCACCTGGTTACTAGGAAGTGGCCTCAATGTAAGAGAGAAACCCTGGTAACAAGTTTCAACCACTACCACCGTGTGCTGGATTTGAAAGATGAGCCTAGAGTTAAAATATCATCCATCTCATGAGCCATCTGGCTGTCTTTTCTTTCCCACTTATTTAAACACAGTTTTGTACAGGCCATTCTTTTTTTGGGTTTCCTTTTTCCCATTCAACATTGACAGGCTGACTCCTTTTTGCAGGCCCAGTTTATTGGAGGGGCAAGGTTTGAAGCAGCTGTGCCGAATCACTGCTGGCTGAGAGGGAGGAACTCCTTGAACTTGCCTTTGATCATGAATCTCCTCTTGTACAAAACCAGCCTGGGACAGGTTGCTGATGTACTGCTGCTACTGTGCTTTTCTGCTTTCTGGGTGGCCATGTGCTCTTGTATAGATTGATAGGCCACTTGGGCATAATCTGTCATTTGATTTGCCTGCTTTTTAGGGATACTGGAAAATTTAAATCTACTTACTAAAGTCCTACTATGGAAGGAGTGCAGCATAGAGGTAAGCTGACTGATACAATGACTGACTGGCCACATCCTGTCAAGTGCCAATATTTGATTTATCTCTGGTGGCTCTTCCACCTTGTTTCTATTAGTCAGCTTATTTCATGTATCATTACCTTAGCTGCAAAAAAAGCCCTGGATGTATCTCCACTAATACCAGTCTGACTTAATCACAGGAAAGATAACATGCTAAATGAGAGCTATATTAGTGAAACCCTAAAAAACTCATAATTCTTCTCCACTATACATAGATTTTGCTTTTCGTATTTAAAAACACATGTAACTCATGCAGCCACCTAATCCTTTTTTCATTTTGAAATGCCTATCTGTATAATTATACCAAGTCACACAGCTTTAATTCTACCCTAACTGAAGTCATCAGCAAAAATTCTATCACTTTTCACAAAGAAGGATCAGCTAGTGCCAGTGCTACTTAAAATAAGAAGAAATCTTTCAGCTTACTTTAATGGGAACTGGAGTAAGCCTTATTTCCAGTCTGAAATTCTGAGCCATTCAGTCTGATCTTTTACCAAAGATATTTCTCTGCAGCTGATGTTCAGGTTATTTTGGTTAAAATATGCCAGATCTTGATAGCTGGGTATAGCTGGGTATACCAAGTAACCTGGCCTGTCATGATAAAGCAAAGGAAATCTTGGTGTCTGGCTTTTCAGACCTTCCTCACACTAAGTGATATTAAATCTCCTTCTATAAAAGATTGCCTGACCCAAAGGCTGTTGAAATCAATGGAAAGACATCCACTGAAAGGGGCTTTAAATAAGAGCTACCATTCTGAAGTCAGTGAACTTGTTCACATACGGTCATTCCACTGTTATGGATATTTGCAGCTGGGGCCAATAATAGTCTTTAATGCTTTTTCTGATAAAACTTTTGGAAATCTTTGTTTAATATGTCCAGTACTAGGTTACATTTCAAGCACTAAATATGTTTATCTCTATCAAGAGTTTTCAAATGTAAACACATAAAAACACTGTGACTATTTAACCCACTGCAAGCTAGGATCATTCTTTAAAGCCAAAATCTCCAGATAGAATTACCTCCCTTTTTTTTTTTAGCATCCTTTAATGGAAAGAAGAAGGTTATTGGACTTTGAGAATGATCTTTTTCTGATCGGATTCTCTGATGGATATTGTCATCTTATTTTTTTTTACCTTTTTAGTTTCTTTTTTAGCCATATATTTGTTCTGGCCATCTCTACATTTTGTATTATCTGCTAAAATTGCACATCAGTGGAAGAAGGTAATTTTGTACATATGCTAGGCATCAAAATATTCCCATGTAAATTCTGCTTACAAGTAAAGTTCTAAATAGAGTTTTACAGTTTTCAGGGTCACTTCCTATCTTCCTCTTGTATATCCATTTCTGACACAAGCAAAATCCCACTGACAACTGAGGGACAGGCATGCTTGCAGCTGTGCTTTGCTTGGTGCTCTCCATATGTAGAGAAAAGGAGGTGGATGTGTCACCAGAATCTCTCACTCCTTCTCCTCCTTCTCTCTCCAGCCATCCACACTTTGCAAAACTGGTAGCAGCTGCAAAATCAGATTTGGATCTATGTTCAAAACTTGCTAAAGTTTTGCATTGATTGAGGGTTTTAATTTGCGCCCTCTCCCAAGCAGAAACACATTTTGAAAGTTGAACTTAGTCTCTTTCTGAAAGCTGCATTAGTATTAGCAAATAGTCTTTACTGTCGCTTTGGGATGCAGCACTTTAAATCAGCTTTTTCATGATGGAATTTTCCTTCCCTTCCTTAGAGCCGGTGAACTGTTCAATCTAAGTCAAGCAGAGCGTTGGCAATACTTGCAGCCCTGTTTGGCAGTCAAACAGCAAACGACTCTCAGCTGGGATTCTATCCCAAAACAACTATCCCTATTGGAAACCTTAGCTAAAACAAGGAGCACCACATCTGTAATCTATACATTTCTCCTGCAGGCCTCCTAAAATAAGAATAGATAAATATAGAAACCTGTAGGGGCCAGCATGTGGGGATGAAACTCTTTAAGAGGGAGAACAGACATATGGGCATGTCACTGGATTTGAGGTAAATCCGAGCCCTGCTTCCAGCTTCCTGTGCAAACCCGGGAGGCATCTGCATAGAGAGGCTTTTTCAAGGCACCTTAGGAGGATCACCAGGGTGGAGAAAGCAGAACACTAGGGTTGGGGAGAGGAAAGACATGTATGTCAGAAAGTGTTCTGTATTTTAGCACACTCACACACTTAAGGAGCATACAACGCTTAAGACTAGGAGTATAAGCACTGGAAGTTGATTTTCTGGAGATCTCTTTCTGCTGCATGCCTTCTTTGTGACTACAGGAAAGTTGCTTGTCTGTTTAGTTATCTTCCCCTTTTTTTTTTCCTTTGGCTAGTTAGAAGTTGAATGATGGCATAAGAAGTCTCCTCCTCAGGAGACCGTTAAAATCTATGACATTAATTTGTAGAAAATTATCTACTTGGGCAAGCCTGTGCAGTATGTGTTACTCATGCTCACAGATATATTCAGGTATTGCTGTTTGACACTGCTTTCTTACTGGTCTAGAATGAAATACAGAAAAGCTGATGAGAAGAAAAAACATGCTTGAAAAGCAAAACAGCCCAGCCATTAGTCAGGCATACATGTACTGATGCTATAGATTTAACAAAAGGTAAGATTTGTCTTTTCATCGCTGTCTTCAACTGCAACATTGGCACCCAGGCAACATGCTCAAAATTCTGATGTCAGTATCTCAAAGTGGCAGGAAATCCAGATAAATGTCTCTTTGCTCTGAAATGCATGCGGTTTGTTACTATCGTAGCTGGGTTTGCAGGTTTTGCAGCAGAAAGATCACTCTTTTTAAGGGGTTGTAAATAACCCAGTAATGCCAACTCATGCACAGATTGCCCATTTCAGCCAGAGAAGTCATAGAAAAAATTACCCTTAATCTCCGCTTTAGAGCTTTATGTAGGATGACTGCAGGCCTAACTCTTTTTGAGTACTTTGAAACTCTCAGAGGGAAGACCATGCAAAAGTACAATGTATTACAGTCTAAAAAAGTGGAAGCTGAACAGATAAAAGATTGAAGACGAACAGAACTTCTGTGTATGCAGTATTGTATTGCCAGCCTTGAGGTTTGGTACTTGCAGAGATAAGCACTGAAGTTGAGGCAGGGTTAAATGTTGCATTAATACACATGATAGGTCACCGTCCTTTAGTTTTTCCTTCTGGGAGGGAGTAAATAAATGTGTTGGTTTAATCTAGCACATTAACCTTTCTCTTAATCCTACAATTTACTTACTAGAGGATTTGTATAATCTATCCGATAAATAGGGACAGTAATTATTCCTGTTAAAGAGTGCTGCGAGAAACGTTTGCAATGAAGCTTGAAGCTGGATTAAAAACTATTCTGGTTTTGTTAAAAACCCCAAACTTAGGCCAGAGTTGCTGGAAAATTCCATGGGGCCTAATGCAGGTGGAATTTTCTGCATGTATGTGTGCACGTATTTGTAGTGAGCATGAATTCACCACGGGGAAATTATGCTTAACCCATCTGATAGCCTTCTATGATGGAATGACTGGCTGGGTAGATGAGGGAAGAGCAGTGGACGTTGTGTACCTTGACAAGGTTTTCAACACCGTCTCCCGTAACATCCGCCTTGGCAAGTTCAGGAAGTGAGGGTTAGACAAGTGGACAGTGAGGTGGACTGAGAACTGGATGAAGGGCAGAGCTCAGAGGGTTGTGGTCAGTGTCAAGTTGGAGGCCTGTGGCTAGTGGAGTTCCCCAGCGCTCAGGACTGGGTCCCATCCTGTTCAACTTTTTCATCGATGACCTGGATGAGGGGACAGAGTACCTCCTCAGCAAGTTTACTGATGATACCAAGCTGGGAGGAGTGGCTGGTACATCAGAGGGCTGTGCTGCCATTCAGAGAGACTTGGACAGGTTGGAGAACTGGGCAGAGAGGAACCTTATGAGGTTCAACAAGGGCAAGTACAGGGTCCTGCACCTAGGGAGGCATAACTCCATGCACCAGTACAGGCTAGGGGCTGACCTCCTGAAAAGCAGCTCTGCAGAGAAGGACCTGGGAATGCTGGTAGACAACAAGTTGACCATGAGCCAGCAATACGCCCTTGTGGCCAGGAAGGCCAATGGTCTCCTTGGGTGCATCAGGAAGAGTGTTGCCAGCAGGTCGAGGGAGGTGATCCTGCCACTCTGCTCAGCCCTAGTGAGGCCTCAAGTTTTTCATCCAGTTCTGGGCTCCCCAGTACAAGAGAGACATGGAGCTACTGGAGAGAGTCCAGTATAGGGCTACAAAGATGATCAGAGGGCTGGAGCATCTGCCCTATGAGGAATGGCTGTGAGAGCTGGGCCTGTTCAGCCTGGGGAAGAGAAGACTGAGAGGGGATCTTATCAGTGTTTTCAAGTACCTGAAGGGAGGATGTCAAGGGGATGGGCCCAAACTCTTTTCAGTTGTGCCATGTGACAGGACAAGAGGCAATGGGCAGAAACTGAACCACAGGAAGTTCCACCTGAATATGAGGAAGCACTGGACCAGGTTGCCCAGAGAGGTTGTGGTTGAATATCTCCTTTCCTGGAGATATTCAAAACCTGTCTGGATGCAATCCTGTCTGACATGCTGTAGGTGACTCTGCTTGAGCAGGGAGGTTGGACTAGATGATTTGCAGAGGTCCCTTGCAACCTAACCAATTCTGTGATTCTGTATTTGCTTAGCCAAAATGTAGACCCAGGGTTGCATGTTGTCCTAAACACTGGGTGAGGAAGAAGCCATTGCAAACATAGACAAGATCATTAACTGAAAAGAAAAAAGCCCTAGCTCTGGGACGAATTTCTTGCTATTCCTTGTTGTTAAAGATGTCTTTGCAGGTATGAGAGAGATCAAGAGGTCAGGTTTTGTACATGTGATCATCTTAGTCACTTTTTGTTGATCTGATTTTGTCCTTCTTTTTTTCGTCTTTTTTTTTCTTTTTTTAATAATGATTTTCTAAACACGTATACCCAGAAAGCTTAATTTAGGAAGCTCAGGCTGAAAGGATATTTGGACACTTACCATTATTAATCTTGCTCCCAGTGTCTACACTGAATACACATACTTGGACTGCTGACATTCATATCCATCTGTTCAAGTGGCAGAGTGCCCATTCAGAGACTAGCTGGACTTTTGTCACAGGATATAGGTAATATGCAATAGGGGATTCACTTAGGCCACGCTTTAAGCAATATTAATGCTGTCTCTAGAGCAGGACAGTTTTCCTCTTGGATAATTAATTGAGCTTCCAGCAGTGTTTGTTAGTTGTTTGCAACAATCTTGACTAAGCAGCCATGATGATACTAAGCCCGCTTTTCCCTTACAGGTCTGCAGGCTGAAGGACTTGACTGTATTTAAGATTGTTACAGATGAATCAAGCTTCTGAGCATTCAGTTGCTGTATCTGCATATGTGGCAGACAGCAAAGGAAGTCATCGCTGAGCTGGTCTTTTCAGAGACTGGAAACTGAGTCCAGCACAATTGAGTGAGAATTAAATGGAAGAAATCTCAGGACAGAAGGGAATTGAAAAGGTTTGGAGGAAATTGTACAGCTCATCTGCAGGAATGAAGAAACTGAAGGAAACTGTTCCAGCTATTTTCAAAACCCTTTACAGAAGAGGAATCCTTCCAGGGCCTGTGGTGATATGTAGGGGTTTCGTCCACTGGAGGTACCCTGCAGTGCCTCATAGGTTGGATCTCCTAACTCTTCTCAGCTAGCGATGCTTTCAAAAACTTCTGCAGGTAGTGTGGTAGATTCCCATACGTATTATTCTGTATCTAGAAATAGAAGCAGCAATTGTTTAAATAATAATTCACCAAAGTGTATGTTATTCTTACTATTATTTTAAGGCTTCTATAGCTTCCTTACTATTCAGAGGACAATTCTAAATACTTCCTAATTACCGTATCATACCAAAAAAAAAAAAAAAAGGTTTGCTTTACTAAGCATAGAAGAGAGATAATTGTTTTGGACATGTGGGAAGTTGCCCATGGTACTGCTCTAATGCATCCCTTGCTCTTGCTCTTTGGAAGGGAAACCATCTTTGTGAGTTACTTCAACTAATCCATATAGAAGTTTTTTTCTGACTATTATCAACAGTTTTTAAAATATGAATTAATATGGTCTTTGGTGATCTGAGACAATGTTTAGTTGCTGAGGTATATGGCAGGAGATGGTTAGAAGGCAGGTGTGGTAAAAAAATGAGGTGAAAGGACTCACAGCAACAGAGGATGGTGAGGGGTAGGAGTGAACAGCCAGGCTACAGGGCAAGGAGTGCCTTGGATGTCCAAAGCTGATTACTTGATAAGATCTTCCTGATGCCATCTGAGGTCTATGTGACTACTCTGGTCTTCCTCATGTTTCACATTTCAGTAGCCAGTCAGGGGGCTGGGACCTTATTCTCATGAATGAAGGAACAAATGAACAATTGAATGAAGAAGCAAACAAGCCTGGCAGTACAAAGAGGGGTTGGTATTACCTCCTCCTGCTGCCCTGCAGGAGGACTGCATTGGCTGTGTCAGGGCCCTGAGGGCACTAATTGACCTTAACTGTCCTGAGCAGTCTCACTTGGAGCCTCCACTCAAGCAAACTTTGCTCCAGGAGCCCCATTTAAGCTCAGGCTAGGGCCTTCAGTCCCTGGGCTGTGCTCTGCATAGGCTTGGGCGCCTGTTGCCTGCTGTCCCAATTTACTGACTGATCTTCCTAGATGTATCCTCAACTTACGCTGTAGGTAGTTTTGTTTCCAGTCTTATCTCTGTTCTTTTGCCTAGCTGGAAAATTCATGTTATAGGTAGTCCTGTCCTTAGGCCTTTTTCCTGCTGTTTCTGACTGTGCTCCATGCATGGAGCCCAGGCCTGGCTTTATCACCTCACCTCATCTGGGACCAGCAGTGGATCCTGGTCACTGCCACTACCCTGGCCCCTCTGATGTCCTGGGCAGGATGAGGGTATGGCATGGCCTGCACTGGGGTTGTCTCTATTGCCCAGCTCATCCCTTCTCTGTGTGAAACAGATGCTATCAGGCTGATCTTTGTGGCTGGACATCTAGACTGACACATGGGTTTTCACAAGTTGTGTTCCTAACAAAAGCAAGACCTGGTTTGGAGGTGTTTTCTTCTTCAATAGGGAAGACAGAAGGGTGTTAACTCTTCTGTGAATTGTGCCAAGAAATGATCACATTTTTGAAAGCAAGTGACCAAGGAAATGGAATCCTTCTGAATCTTTTCTAATTTATGAGTTGTTTCTGAACGAACTTTTAACAGTGGTGTTTGCTCCCATAATCCCTGTTAAAGGCAGATGGCTGACTTACTTCCCTGATGTTCCCATCAGGATAATATTCCAAACCATGTGTGGCAGGGGGGATTACTGTACTTGCTGGGTGGTTAAAGTCACTTGCACTTTAGCCTCTTGCTGCCACCTGAGGCATACAGTAATCACCCAACAATGCACTGCCTGTCAGCTCGCATTGCTTAGCTATGTGTCCTACTTAAATGGAGCCCTGTCAAAAGTCATTTTGAATTATAGTAGGAAGGCCACCCAGGAGACAAAGATCCTACAAATGAGGAATACAGAGCAAGGTACTAATCAGCTATAACAGCAATTCTAACATGCTGACCAGTTCATGTGCAGTCTACATAATACTGTAGCAGGCTGAAAGTTGCGAGGACTAAGCATAATGTTACTTCTAGCCAAGAGAAATGGAGGAAAAAGATCTGCACTTTTCTGGCTGAACTCAGTAAAATTGGAACTGCAATTCAAATCACTCTTGTGGTTTGCTGTCATAGGCACTTGAAGGAAGGGTGAAAATGACTGGTTTTAAGCATCTTGAAGTTGTTTCTTATTAACAGTTCAGGTTGAAGAGGCATCAGAAACTGCTTGGAAAGTAAGTTCCCATGATTTCTTGGATGGAGAGAGAGAGAGATTAGGCCTAGACAGCTTGCTTAAATATAGATTAATGTAGATTTATAGGGAGTGGGAAGGGTTGCATGAGGCTTTTGTCAGATGTGCCCAGTGCAATGTGTGCTCTCCTAGTCAAGGCTTGTTGGCATGTCAGGGCAGCAGCATGCATGCTGTGGCTGTAGTAAGGCATATATAAAGGTGTACATTATGTAAAGATATACGTTATACTACAACTGCTCTTGTAGGATTGTCTCTATTGATGCTCTGACTTAATATCACGAGTACATACTCACAGCAGGAGTTCAAGAGACACAAGATGTGATGAAGGAGAGGCTGTTTCAAAGGTGAAATAATGACAAAAGAATGGAAGTATGAAACCAGATGTAAAGACTACCAAAACCAACCAGCCATAAAGGAAAACAGCTAGGTATTACTGCAGTTCTCTGAGGCTCCTGACATAGTGGAAGTACAAGTGACAAGATCTATCTGCGGGGCCGGAGAGACTGCATTCAAAATGAAATTAATATTTAGGAGTGGACAGCTATTGGGGTTGGCTGCTTGAATTAACACACTTAGGGATTTCTGCACCTGTAAAGCATGTTACAAAGGAAGAGATAACTGAAGTTTCACTGTGCTCATCAGTCTGGTGACAGATGAACAAGACAAAATCAGTGGTGGAGCATTCGTTCAGTAATGTAAACCAGAGGCTTTGCTGCAGGTGGATACTCGCTTTATGCTTTGTCACTACTCACAAAGAGCAATTAACAAATAAATTTTGCTGATCTTCATCTCGGTGATTATGATTACAGACTTTTTTAACCTGTCGCTTTTGACAGAGCCTATGAAAGGGTGGCCACAAAGCAGAGACATAATAATGTGCATAATCTTTCACTGAGAGCTTAGGTGAGGCCACTGTACCATGAAGGACCATGGCAAGGCCATGAATTAAGTTAGCTTGGACTCCTTTGTGCCGAGCACCTTTGGTAGGGTTGCAGTTGGATGCGYTAACGAGGATTAGACTGTGGCTGGTCTCTGAATATGAAGGAGGGGAAGGTTGTGGGGAGGGGGAGCTCATTCTTTTTGCACTTTTTTCAGTCAGGGTTGCTTCTGTGTGTTAATACAAAAATGTGCCTTGCACCACCTCCAGAAGGGAGCATCAGAGATGTGACTAGAACTGAAATGGCTAATGATACTTGACAGTCATAATTGACTTGAGTAACTTTACTTCTGTAAGTG
>NW_028186344.1:280277-329728 GCF_003343005.1 Rhea americana
TTTTTTTTTTTTACTGATATACATAGATAGAGGTTTCTTTTTTGTTTGTTTGTTTTTATGCTGCATTTTTCAGGGGCCCTCATTACCTTTGAGAGGGATTCTTGAGAGGTGTAATTTTGGGTTTGGAAGGGGAAAATTCTGTTCTCCCATTTGTACTTCTATATGTGGAGCAGCTGAGGACCTAAATCAGTGGGTGAGTATTGCATAACAATTGACTGGCTACAATTATGTGAAAATACAGATTTTGAGACAGGGGGAAGATACTGAAGTAACTACTTTATTGGAGTGCTGTTGTTGTCAACATGATGCCTTTTTCAGGTGCAAATGGAAACTAACAGGATGAGTTGAGTATGTTCTTCCAATATTTGTCTACTTAGCCATAAGCTGTATATTACCAAATTTGTAGGTGGTGATTTGGGAGTGAGAGGGCAGAAGTATGTGTTTTATACTTAATAAAGCAGATCTCTAATACCTAGATACTGAAGTGTTTCAGTTAATGGCATCATGCTAGTATCTAAGGTAAAATTCCTATTTAAGGATTTCAGGTAATATTGCATAAGGAAAAAAAATATTGGGCTCGACATACACAGGTTCCAAAACAGCTAGTATAATAAGACTTTGTTAACATTATAGGTGTTTTGAATTGCAAGATAAGAGAGAGAAGGCAGTAACTTTAAGAAGTATAAAGATGTTTCTTGAACAATTTGGCAGTATGCTCAAGAAATTTTTAAGTCATACACTTCTCTTGTGTGTGTGTGTGAGAGTGTGTGTGTGTATATATACATACATATATATATATATATATATATTGAGGTGAGGTGCTCGTTTTGTAAGTAAGCTAATGTATTTACAAGGGGAACAAATGGCATCATTTACTCTTCTTGATTTATATTCAATATTCATTTCTCCCAGGAGGAAAAAGATTTTTCTTTCAGGTTTTCACTCTTCTCAACTGATGCAGCTTGCTTAATGCAACCATGAAAAGTTAACCTACTTGAAATCTAGTGACGGTGCAATCTTGCTGGTTTCCTTAACGCTCAATCAGTTTGATAACATTGTCATTAAGTGACTGGAGACTGTTGCTCTGGCCTAGGGAAGACCTTTCTGATACTTCTATTATAAAGAATAGACATGCAGTTTGCAGCTCTGTCAGTATAGTTTGTCTTTATCAGCTGAGATGCCAAACTTGCCTAAGGCAATTGCTTTTTTTATTCGTGCAAAACAGAAAATCTTTTGAGATGCATCTGTAGTCTGAAATGTCAGGTCAGCTTGCCTGATGAAGCAAACAAGGTCAGATGCTCACTTTGCTCCCCTCACAAGAAAGGGAATAGCTCAGTGCTGTGATRTATCTTTTTTTGGCTTCTTCCTGTGGGATGTGAGACCACACAAACTTGGTCTCTTCTGAAGGACTCTTGTGCCATATAATTAGAGGAGGACTCATTTTCCCAATGCCCCATGAAGCACAAGCTTAAATACCTTTTCCTGATGGGTCTCCAGCATTTACATGTTTGACTCTGTGATTTTGTATTTACTATGGATTGAATTTATTTATTGAAACTAAAACTCTCATAGATTATTTACTCATCTTGTGTACGCTTTAAAGCAGGTATTGCCTTTTGTTCTATTTTTGCACAGGACTTGGCAGAATAAGATCCTGGTTCAGGATGTAATATATTGCTGCTATTTCAATGTGAATACCTGAACAATACCATAAAGCYTATATTCCCCCTACCACCCCCCTCTTCCCCTCGCCCCTGTCCTGCCAGGGGGTGGGGGAAGGGCAAGATTATTGTGCTTTAGAAGACATGGGATTCCCATAGTCTGAAATCTGACTTTTCCATGCAGGGGTATGACTAACGTCCCATAGAAAAATTGTGTAACAGCAGATCTTTATGGGAAAAATAAAGATAAAATAACCCTAGGCACAAGTACAAGCTGGGGGCTGACCTCCTGAAAAGCAGCTCTGCAGAGAAGGACCTGGGAGTGCTGGTRGACAACAAGTTGACCATGAGCCAGCAATGTGCCCTTGTGGCCAGGAAGGCCAATGGTCTCCTTGGGTGCATTAGGAAGAGTGTTGCCAGCAGGTCAAGGGAGGTGATCCTGTCACTCTGCTCAGCCCTAGTGAGGCCTCGTCTCAAGTACTGCATCCAGTTYTGGGCTCCCCAGTACAAGAGAGACATGGAGCTACTGGAGAGAGTCCAGTATAGGGCTACAAAGATGATCAGAGGGCTGGAGCATCTGCCCTATGAGGAATGGCTGTGAGAGCTGGGCCTGTTCAGCCTRGGGAAGAGAAGACTGAGAGGGGATCTTATCAGTGTTTTCAAGTACCTGAAGGGAGGATGTCAAGGGGATGGGCCCGAACTCTTTTCAGTTGTSCCATGTGACAGGACAAGAGGCAATGGGCAGAAACTGAACCACAGGAAGTTCCACCTGAATATGAGGAAGCACTGGACCAGGTTGCCCAGAGAGGTTGTGGTTGAATATCTCCTTTCCTGGAGATATTCAAAACCTGTCTGGATGCAATCCTGTCTGACATGCTGTAGGTGACTCTGCTTGAGCAGGGAGGTTGGACTAGATGATTTGCAGAGGTCCCTTGCAACCTTACTGATTCTATGATTCTATAAAAAGACAGAATTTCAATTAAAATTGAGGAGAGCCCTTTCCATTGAGCCAAATTTCTGAGTTTCTATATTTGTAGTGCCTAAGTATTGCTAGATAAAATCATCTTTCATGCTGTCTTCAGTTTGCATAAAACTTTGTATCAAAGACTTCAGCAAAAGGTAATGCTTACTTTCAGAAAGTTTTTCTTTCCTTCTATTGTCTGAAAATTTCCTGAGTAGCTTCTCTCCTGTGTAACAGGCCATTCCTGACTACAGAAAATCAGCAAACACAGAAATAAATATTTCCCATCAATTAAAAGATAAACACTCCTGAGTTAGATTGTGAGTTGGTAAAAATCAGTGGTAAGTAGTCATATGAACAACTGTGATTCACAGTAAATGAAAGTCTGGCTCACCATCTTATTTTTTCCAGAAAACATTTTTGAGACAGAGAGGTAGCATCACTGAATTTCTTGTATAATAAAACCCATGACTCCTTCCTTATGAAAGTTACTTAAAGTAGTTCTACATTTAGGACTATGTTTACTGTCTGATTGCGCTCTCTATTATTCTCTTTACTTTCACAACTAATAGGTAGCTATTCACAATTCTGTATCCATGTAATCCTGGAACTTTGTTAAAGCATTAATTTAATGCGTTTTACTCCAGTATGTCACTTTTTATATATGACAGCTGTATTTGTAAAGAAGTAGTGAAGTGTTTTCTTATAGCGGAACATGTTTCACCTGAAAAGTCTCCTGCGTAATAAGGTTTGTCACATAACAACTGCTTTTAATTTTGCAGTCTGTATGAGATGCAAAGGGACATGTGGTCACTATATGAAAGTAGCCACTACTTCAACTCCTCTTGGGATATGACTTAATTTTAAGTGGCAGATTTCATTTAGTAACTGCATTCATAGCAAAATTGAATTCCTTCAGGACCTGAAAAGCCCGGGTTAATGTTAAGGCCATTACTAGCTAACGTAACGTAATGTAAAACTGGTAGCATAGAGAGAAACAGTCTGCATTTCCCAACAAGCTTTAGTGAATAACTATGCAAGAAATCTCCTCCAAACAACCATCCAGAATGAAAATGCCACAGTGAAAGTTCAGATCAAAAAAGAAACACAACAGAAGATTGTAAATATTCTTGTAAATACTTTTTTTCCCAAATACATATGCCAGGAGTTAAGTGTGTGAGTTTTTTTTTCTAACCTCATGAATGGAGTGGTAGATAAGCCTTGATACTGTAGGATGTTACCTTTGAAGTTGAGAATTAATGCTGTGAAGACTTCTCTCTTCAGTGTGAATGGGCAATGCCTGCTGTTAGGCTGGTTTAGATTTAGTGCAAATCCATAGGATTTGATGTTTAAGCTGCATTAGATGGCCAAGCTATCTAAACTGCTCAGACACACTTAATTAGTTTGTATCCAAGCAAACCACTCTCTTAGGATATGGAAATAGAATGTCTTGTAGGGTACACTGAACCCATTGAACTGGGGATTTCAGGTGGCAACCTTAGTGTGCATCTGAAAGAAGGCTAAGAGCAATCTTTGTATTTTACCTAAAAGTAGGGTTCACTTGGTGGCACAGCACTGAACTATAGCATCTGAGAATAAAGCCTTGCTGGATGCGCTGTAGTACAGCAGAAAGTTTTCAAGTTCTGTACAAGCGCTGCTGGCTCRCTACCAGACAATCGAATTGTAACACTTCCTTATGTCCTGTATTATCTCTGTTCCCTCTGGTTTCATCAGCTCTGCCTGACAGTGAGCCACTGCACAAAGTGAATCTGAGTCAGTTGCGAGCACCTTGTCACATTTCTGTCAAAATAATTGGTGCACAGGATGGGGCAACTATGCTGCCTTTTGCTTTTAAGCCAGCTGTGTGCTAGCTGTAGAAGGACAGAGAGTACCTGACCTGGCATTATGGTAGAGTAGCATGAACAGATAATAACTGATCTGGCAGAACCATTGCTAACATGGAGTTGATCTGTCAACATTTTGTGAACAATCTGAACTGGCAAAGCACACATCAGACAAATGCTTTGTCATGCAGACTGCATGAGATGCAGACTGCAGTATTTTTGATCTGGTGAAAAGAGCCCTAAAGCCAGAGTGACTTYATTGTCAAGTCCTGGTCCCAGGAATGCAGCTAGAAAGACCATGCTCCAATTTAGTGGTTATCACCTGCAAAGCTCCAGTGTATTCTTACATACTAGACTAGGTCTAGTCACTGGTGTTGCTGCATTAGCACAAATTCCTAATGTAGAAAGCCAAAATCATAATTTGAGCTATTTACTTGCATTTTAGGAAGCACAGGTTGTACCATAGGTGAGTTCTCATAGCTGAGCTTCAGATTGGAATCRGTACAGATATCTGAGCATCTGCCATAGTGCACAAATTCATATGCTGTATATGTCTCTTCAGGCAAATTTTTCTGGCAAGAACAACAGTGGAAAACCACCTTACCTCTTAGAAGAGGAAGGCTTCATAGGTGATCTTTATTCTTTTTTTTTCCCCAAGATTGTTCTGAGCTTTGCTAGCACAGATCTTCATACATCATTCACTTCCTGACACTTGCCAGAAGCTACTGTAATTTATATAATATCTTTATATAAGATTTATCACAGTCATTTTTTTCCCCATTGTCTCTTATCAGGTGATATGTATGCAGTCAATTTAGCATGAGTTGTTAATGTACAAATCAAAATTCACCTAGTGTTACGTTACTGTATACGTCTGTTCCCAATGCAAATATGGCATTGCAGTAACAACTGTTTAAACTGCAGACCAAAGACAAGCACAGAAAACAAAGTAAAATTCCCCAAATTCCTCTCCGGTATGGCAGTGGAAACATCATTTTGCATCATTTGCTAGAAAAGACAGAAAGACTCTAATCATTTCAGCACCACCAGAGGAAACTTTTTAAGAAGTTCTTATATGACCTGCTAGACTTCCAGTATTGCAAGTACATCACCCACAAGTCCTCAAAGGAACAGGAAGGGTTTATTATGATCAAGAATCCAGATTTTAAGTGTTTGGCCCCAGGTCTTCAGGTTTGCTCAGCAACTTTTACAACACTTCAAATCTTGTTTTTAAAATGCACTCAAACTTGGTTTGATGTCATTGGCTATGGAGATGTTACAAATGTTATTGTCCAGGTTTTCAGAAAATAACCAAAAGAATGGCTCTTTCTCCCGTTCTCTCGTTCTCTCTTTCTTTCTCTTTCTCTTTCTCTTTCTCTTTCTCTTTCTCTTTCTCTTTCTCTTTCTCTTTCTCTTTCTCTTTCTCTTTCTCTCTTTCTTTCTTTCTGCCTTTCTCTTTCTCTCTCTTTCTCTCTTTCTCTTTTTGTGAGAAGAATCATTCTGAATCTGATAGCTTTCAACTTCAGAGTATAAGGACTTTTATAATAATTCTTCCTCATTAGAATATTCTAAAATGAATATTGAACACTTCTGCTCAGAGGAGTAATGGCTATGTATTAAAAATCAAAGATAGAAGTTGGTATCAACAACTCATAATATTTTTGCATTATTCCCTGAACACATTTATATTCTGAGGGATTTATTTAGATTTCTTTTTCTTTCAAGCTTTGTCCTCTTTTGCTTATTTTTTAATTTGGAGAAAAGCCACTAAAAGTTAAAGGAAAAAGAGTATGCCAAGTAGTAAAAACAACTCTGAACAGAACCTGTATGACTTGTGCCAGGAAGTCCATTACAGATCTGGAATTGATGGTAAATTAACGCGTTACGTTGTGTTATTCAAAAACTAAAAGTCTTATTCTTTATAAATTCATTTCAAGAGTTCAACACTTGGTGCACCTCCTTAAGCTTCCATGACAGTTTGCTAGATGTGCTCAAGCACAAGCAAGGGTATGTGGAACTGAATGGGGAAAGGCCATACACTGGATCCATAACAAGACTTGTCGGATCAAAGTGAAGTTGGAAGYCCTCACAAAATACGTCCTTCTCTATCTTTCTACCTTGTATAAATTGCCTGTCAAACAACTGAAGGTTTGTAGCAACTTAGGCTTTGTTTGTACAGCTGGATGTATCACCACATGAAAGAGGGTCTTTGTGGGGAGAGAGAAGGGCTGAAGGGGGTTCAAAGAAAATATAGGCCAATATTTTTGAACTTAGGTGCCTAAATTTTGGTTCTCACATTGTTTTGTTTTACATCAGTTCTGGTGACTACCTGCTGAATTTGTGAAAAGCTGTTATTGTTTAGGATATTTGAAAGATAGATCCATGCTTTGATTCAGATTTCTTGTTATAAAAAGTTGCTCTGTATTTTAGCCCTTCCCCGTGAAGTGACAGCATTGAAAATATGAGTCAAGAAGCTTGATTGTTCTAGGGTTGAAAMAAGCTCTAAGGCTCCTTAGACATGCTGTATCTGCGCTTTTTTTTTTTTAACATTGGGATAGATATGTACATGAAAGATATGATAGCTCTAGGAAGTGAACTAAATAAAAAAACTTGCTGAACTTCCACAACTGTCGCTGCCTTGGTCCATGGCTGGACTTCGCTAGTTTGTGCTTAGAAACGCAATTTGCTACATGTGAAGTGCACTGCTGTAGCAAGGGTTTTTCCAACCTCCTTTACAGTGTTGGTAAATGCTTAGTGGAGAAAAATCTCACCTTTCCCTCTGCAGAGCCCTGTGATAGCCATGTAACAAACCATTTCTCTACTTGCAAGGCAGAGAGTAGGCAGGTGAGGAACAGAAGTTGTGTGGCCAGTCTGTGTTCATCACCCAGCCACCACTACCAGGACCTGCGGTGCAATATCAGTTCCAGGACTTGGATGACATGATGTTGAAGGATTCTCTCTCCTGTAGTGCTAAGGAAGAGTCATTCCTTATCACTTTTAGAGGAACTTGCCAGTGCTGCAGAAGACCTGTTTGTTCTAGGAACCAGGAAAGTCCTACTTCTTGCCAGAGCAATCATGTCAGTCCAAAGGCTTCTATAACAGTAGACTTACTACCTCTGAGAATGCAGGAATATCTGGAAAGCACAGACCCATAAAAACACTTAAAATCTTAACAGATTGAGAGAGAATCTGTGAAGTGTGGATTAGGGTGGGAGAAATAGAATATGGACACATCATGAGGTTGGGATAGGTAGAGAATTGCACAGTAGAAATCAATGATAAGAGAAATTAATTCTACCTGATGGTATTGTATGCATCTGAGGTGAATGCTTGTGAGGGGGTGTCTTGATAAATGTCAATAGCAGAATCACTGTYACTGGTTACTGTCAATCTCCTGTCCAGAGCTGCATGAAACAAAGTGGAAGTGGAACTATTTGCAGCTGAGAATAGGATGGCCACAGGGAAGTGACGGGCCACAGAAAGAGGTATGTGTGACAATGAGTGTGAATGGCTTGGAGTGTATGGCATCAACATTTGATGCTAGCATGAATTCACATTTCACTTGACAACTGTCAACCAACTCACAAGCTATCTTGACATTGACTGATTCTTGAAAAAAATAGAGAAATATAGAGAGTGTAAGGGAGAGAAAGTTAACAGACTAAAATACAGAATAAACTACTGAGTCATACCAGTGATTCAAACAATGTACTAGCACTACTGGAAAACCACAGAAAGCCTCAAATAGTCACTGGAAAAGCTGGGGTTGAAAAATACTCAATAGCATAAATAGGGTGATGCTATGAAATTGAGAAGATACAGCCTTCCAAACCTGATAGCTCAGAGTGGATGAACTCAACCTTGAGTTATTTGGTTTAAGAAAGAATCACTGACAAATGCAGGAAAAGGGGTTTTTTTGTTTTTTGTTTTTCTTTTTTAAAAAACAGCCAAGATACTGATTTCTAGCAGATCTTGGTAGAAGAAATATACATAAAAATGTTATGTTTAACTGTTCCCTCTGATGGGTCTCTCTTGAAGTAAAGCTTATACAGCCATCTGGCAATGCAATGTAAAGGTTGGTGGCATAATGACCTTTTGTGCAAATTGTGAAGTTCCTGTAAAYTGAGCTTGAAGCTTGGGTGCAATAAATCAGTTCATATCTGTACAATGCCACTGCACCCAGAATCGTCTCCAGAAATCTTAGCCAAGGAGAGGTAGGTAGTCATGTTCATTTGGATGTGATCTCACTCTGCTTGAAAGGAGAAAACATCTCCTCTGGTCATACCGAGGGTTAATGAACTCCAAAAGGATGTGCATTAATTACTTCATGCTGTAGCATTTCATACAAGGGGGGTAAAAAAGAAGGGTAGAGGTCCTCATGACCCTCTGTGCCATTTTGTAAAGAGAAAAATGCTCTGGTCAGATGCARGAAGGCTGTTGGGGTTATGCTGTTGTGAAGTGGGATATGTGCAGTTTAAGAACTGTACTGAGTTCACTAGATATTTGAATAGTTATAAAATTGTCCTAGTAGAAGTATGGAACTTTTTGTTTTGTTTTCCTATTGTAAATGGGACATGTCTATACTGACACTTATTTCAGAGCAGTTCCATCTTAAAGATTCTTGTAAAATGGACAGTTAAAAGCTTTTATTCATGCTACAGAAATAATATTGCTGTACTTCACCATGTGTGTTGTAATTCTTTTAATAGCTTCATTCCATTATCAACTATTTATTAAAAAGACTTTACCACAGATATAGGCTTTATAGAGATTACTATGCAATATACTTAATTACCAAATGTTCAGAATGTTTACAGTATATCTGGTATTCAAGTAAACTTCTGTGTGTGAAAACCATCTAAAATGAACAGTTAAAATACCGCTGTAAAGCTTTGTATTATAAGAACCTGAAATGGAAATTCCAGCTGGGCAGTGTTATGGAACCAAAACCATGTAGAATTTCAGCCTTCCTCCAAAAGAACATTATTGAACTCCAGTGAAAGTGTATTTCTTTTCCTCTGAATTTACCTTTAACATTTAGTCAGTTCATCTGGTGGACTGAAAGAATATGAAAGGCATGTGGGTGATGGTCTACTGCTTGTTTTCTTAAAAAATGTATTAAATATCACGACATGTCCAAATTTGCAACCAAACTTGAGTTTTAGGGATGGGAGTTAAAATTAAGAGGTGTCACAGACAAGTGTATCATATTTTCTCTGTTCCATTATGTAGCTTCCTTAGAATTGCTTTCCATTATTCTTTTCATGTTGTTCATTAATTCTGATCTCTTTATGTTTATGCCTTTCAGAAACACGTGGCTAGCGAAGATCTCCAAGCCTAAATCAAGTCTGTTTCTATGTTCACCTCACCACACCTTACAAGCAGAGAGATATTTTGCTCCTCGTGTTCCTGCAAGATGGCTGATACAGAATCACTCTTTCTAATTTTGAGCCTACCTTTATTCATGTTTTATATCATTTTGTTCTGGGCTGACATTCATTTTCACTTAAATGATCCTTCTGCCTCCCTATTATTGGTCTTGAGCAATTGTCATTGTGTCAACTCCCCTATAGAGTACTAATCCCATAGGACTAGTAAATCCTAGAATAAGCAAGTCAAGCTGTTTTCCAGTCTACTTTCTATTCCACCACTCACAAGTCTTTGTTTTTAATCTCGTATGACTGTAACTGCACACAGGTATTCTGCACAAACTCTCATTAGTGCTCTTTGTAGTAAATTCTTCCTTTTTGGGGCAGGGCAGAGGGGAGGGAGGGGGAGGGAACATTGATGCATCCCAATGTATCTTTCCATAGCTGTATTGCATTGGCAATTCATTGTCAATTTGTGGTTCACCAGTATAATCAGATGACTCTGTGTTCTTCACTTATTTAAGAGATCCTAGCTTGGATCCAAAATACTTGTCCCTACTCTCTATATATTAATATAGCACTCTGTATTTCACCCTCATTCTCTGGTGCCACCAAATAGAGTACAGAGTGGTCTCTTTCCCCTGCCCTAGTATTCTCCTGTTTGTACAACTGTGTTCTACTTGCAGTACTGCTGTTTTCTTGCAATTTTTAAGCTACAAAAAGGCCCAGAATGACCTAATTCTTTATATAATCTAATTTCATAATAACAATAATATGTACTTCTGCCTATATTCAGCTCTATGTTTCTGTCTATGCTCTATTCTGCAGTAGCAGACCTAACTCACTGTGTCAGTGAAACCTGTTTTACAGATCTCTCAGTTGATCCACTTTTAATGTTGCCTTGCATCAGTTGTTTCAAGCTCAACACGTATCAGCAGCAACAGTGCTATATAACTTACTCTTATTTCAGTTTTCTGTGAACTTATGAGGCCTAGACCTGCCGCCCAATCTAAAGTCTTAAAGTCTTACTATAGACTTTAAGGACAGCTGAATGAGGATGTAAGTTAGCAATGACAATGACAAGCAGCCCTTTCAGCCCCAGGTATACCTATTCTCTCAACAGCTGTATAATAAAAAAATGAGGGCAAAATTTGGGGCAGCATATTTCATTATTTTCCTGTAGGTTTCTCATTTGTATGATAGGTTTCTTCTGTTGTCACAACTTTATTAAAAAGGATATCAGATTCAGCATCTAAAGGGCTTATCACATAGTAAATGTAATTACACATTTCTCAGCATGTTTCTGGTATTTGGCAGAGAAATACAATAGACTTGATCCCTGTTGTATCTTCCAGTGTGACTGCTACAGGTCTCAAAAGTATCACACTGTCTGAAATTAAAAAATAATAAAGAAATCAATGGATAGAAGCACAGATTAAATACTAATTAGCTTGCATTCCTAACATTTTAGTTTAAGGTCTTAGATTTGCTTTGCAGGGGATGTGGAAGCAAGGTTAACATGCGTTTGGAGAAGTATTTGTCCATATCCTAGTAGCGTAATTTTGAGTTATATAAGATTTATATCAGAATAGTTATTTTAGTAATGTAGCAATAAAGATAAGGAAAATTACAATGCATCCCCACCTAAAGTATTCTCTCTAATTCTCATCATTTTGTTCTTGAGACTAATCTGCTTCCTTCAGCCTATTGAAATCTCATAATCCAAGATGTTCACTGCTTTTCATTATCATTAAATTAGTCAAAATCACAAGCTGATTTGTCCCTCTAACCTTTGAGCGACAATGTAATCATAATTTAAAGCATCCTGTAAGAAATCTAAGCCAAGTGACAGTGCTGTGGCTGTTAGTATTTGTATTAATATTGTTGGCAGGACTCAGGTGCTACCCCAACAGAACAAAAAGGCAGTCTCTACCCCCCAAAAGGTTAGAGAGTTGTAACTATCTTTTGGTTATTTTTCTTTACTAAGACTTGCCATGCCAGGATCATGGTCCTGCCTGAAAAGAAAACRGCTTTTAATTTAAAAAGAAAAAAAWTTCTAGCACTCTTATTTTTGGGAAAAATTTTGAGACACCCCAAGCCAAAGGTTCAAAAATAGAAAGTAAAGAGAAATGATTCCACAACAATTGTTACTTTAAAAATATCTGTACTTCAAGCTATTACTAGTATCCTTTAATGTTTAGGCTTGGCAAAACTGCGCTGTTTCCAGCAGGATGGAAGTGAGGGGCTATCAGGAGGGTGGGCAGCRTGCTGCTTGTGACGTGGGGGCAAAGCAAGGTGACGTGAATGTGGAGGTATTGGGACACCCACAGGAGCAGTAAGGAGAAGTGTTTTGAGGAGCTAGCTGGGATATTATAAGAAACTTGGAAACGTGTTTGCAGGGGGCAACATAAGCTCAGGTACATGCCAGAGGGGGTGAAGGGGAAGAAGCAGCCATCTGAAGAATATGATGAGGTGCAAGACGAAAATGTGAAATGTAGGAAACCAAAGAGAAAGAGAGGAAAACAGGAGGCTATCAGGGGCTGAACACTGAGGGGAGTGTGTCCGGAGATTGCAAAACATGCAGCTGCCTATTCAGTCTAGCCTGGGAGGGAGACAGCAAACATCGAACTCTTCACCAAAATCATGCCCAAAACTTCTGCAATGTGATATATATCACAGATATGATCATCTTAGAGTTTATTTTTGTAAAACTTCTCTTATCAATTATGTACAGTATGTGTTTTGCAAAGGGCAGGAGAATGTAAACTCTACAAAGAAAAAATGGCTGTAATTACCTCATTTGGAGAAAAGGCTCCTCAGGGAGGCAACCTCCTCTTTTCCCTCTGCCTAACTAAGAAATTGTGTGAGATTTCTTCATTTCTGCAGAAACTGGGAGTGACAAGATGACTCATGCTTTAAGTGACACCCAAAGCCAAGCTGCATGTGGCATAAATGACAGCAGAACAGGCCCCTCAGTGTTTTAGATTTCAAGAGCTGGGAGARCCTGACAGCTTTCTCTAAGACTAATTCAGAGGTTTCGTTCCAAACTGTCAACTCTACATTTGTCTCTAAAACTCTCCATTTCCAAGGTTTATGATGGAGTATTTTAGGTGTCTGTAGGAGGTTGCACAGAATATAAATTTTTTGCACTGTTGATTTCTTTGCGGACAATTTTTTCCCCTATCTCTCTTCTTTCCTCCCTGTTTGGTGTGCCATAGTCTCCAGTTTGACACCTGAGACTTCAGCTGCAGCAACGCTGCCTCTAATTGGGATCAAAAAGTTTTTCATTTAGATTTGTCAGCATGTGTTTGTTTAACTAAACAGGATGTGCTAAGTGCTGACTGGTACCAGCTCGAAGTGTTCATCTTGCCATTTTGTAGAGATAGTTCACTGTCCTTAAGACGTCACTCAGGCAGTTCTTGGAAAAAATCTTACCCACTTCCACACCACTCTGGTTTCACCATGGCACCAAGACACGCAAACCCAAGATATTTTTTATTTAACACTTTTAGTGTGTTGTTTTTGCCTTTTTAAGTGCAAAGGACCAATGCAAAAAGGAGGCAATCAGCACTGCTGTAGCTGGAACTATAGGATACTACCCTTCTAACTATTGTCCATTTGCTTTCCACAAAAAAAAAAGATTATATTTCTGTCTATTCCAGATAGAATCTAGAAAATAATCTAGAAAGATTCTATCTATTTTTTTAATCTCAGCGTGATAATCTGCAAGTCAAACAGCAAAGAGGCAAAACAGAATAATAAATACAGAATAAAACATTGTGGATTTTATTGGATGGTGTTTGGGGACCTTTTTTTGTCATCTTTTTGTCTTTCAAAGCCTTGGCTCTTCAGGCTTGCATAATTAGGAATCTTATATTCAAAATCTTACTGTTTTTTTAAATGCAATCTCTACATGCCTGTTAATTAGTGAGAGGATCTCAGCTGAGTAAAGCTGTCATTGCAATGTTTTACAATGAGATGTTTTGTCCAAAGTTTTCCCCAGAAATGTCTATAGTTGGAGCCCTGCCTTGTATTTGCACACTACAAAGAAGCGCTAAAAAAGTTTTGTCTTGCTCTTCTTTGCTACCATTTGTTTATATGTCAAACATCTCATTCAGTTACTTAAAAATAAACTCAAACATTTGAGAGCACAGATTACAGAGATGAAATCCTGATCCCATTGGAATCAATGGGAAAACTCCCATTTACTTCTGCAGTTACGATCTTCAATGAAAAATGTGCTAACAGTTGGAAACAACTGCATCTCTCTTACCACCTGACAGTTTGTCTTACATTGTATCTCATAACTGACACAATTGAATTTGACACTAACCAAAATTAAACTATTGCATTGAATTATGTCAGGTTTTAAAAAGCCTTCTAAATCCAATACTTGTCTTGGATTTAGATACTAAAAAAACTATATGCATTTATTCCTGTAGCCTGGAAAGAAGAACCCTTTCAGTTCCCTGATACGCTTGCATGTTGAATAGCTCCMCTTATTTATATAAAGTTGTTTCTCCAGAAAGAAATTACATGAGCTCTGAGACTTTTCCACTCTACATTGCAATAAATCTTCAAGTTATTCAGTAACTTTAAGGTATGATAATTCATACTGAAATATAAAATGCACATATCCTGCAAATAGAAAGTTCAGCAAAGTGAATCTGGTTAATCAAGTGATACTGAATTTCTTGAAATATTTTCCATATTAATTTATATGGCAAGATGAAGGAAAATTATACCACCAGGTGCTCCCAAAACATAATTGTTCTTGAATATAGATGAAATGCTTCAAAAGTGTGTATTCAATACAACATCAGTCAAATGTCAAAACAGATCAAATGACTTTTTTTCCGCAGCTTTGATCACATTTATGTTTTACTGGACTGATCACATTTTCTTTTATACTTGCTTGTTAACTTTCTACACGTTTCTCTTTAACAAGTCAGGTTAAGATTTTCATCAAGATTTTGTCATTTAACTTCTCTTGTGTTTTCACAATACTAAATGAACATTTGTTTCCTATAGACAAAAACAAATAAACCAAAAAGGTCAGCTTGCTTTTGTGCCCTGAAACAAAGCTCTTTTTGTCTTATTATTGCCCAGACATTTATTATCCACAGAGTGCTTGATATCTGTGATAACAATTTTTACATAGAATAAATTACATGTGCATCCTGATGAACAAAGCTCCTGTTATTGTGCAGTTAATAATGTTGGTTGCAAACTCTTCTAGTGTCCTACACATGTTTTCAGTAATAACACATCATGTTTTTTTTTATATTTCCTATAAGGCTAGAGAGAGAAAGTTGCTCTTTAACAACTCTTTTGCTTTCTTTTTCTTTCCTTTTTTTTTTTTTTTTTTAAGGCCATGGTCGGTGTTATCCAACAGGTTTTTAAACTTAATGCCTCTTGCCTTCGGTTAAAAGATGAAGGTATGACATAATCCTTTGTATCCTTTGTTCTCTTTGCTTCCTATGTACAGTATTTACATGCAACGAGGCACATTGTTTAAAGCAAATGCTATAATTATAYGTGCTTCATCAGCTCAGAACACACACAATAGCCACATCAGCTTCATGAAACCCAACCTTTATGTTCTTTAGATGCATTATGACTTATTTGGCATGTTTTTTCCCAATATCTCAACTAACAGCCAATAAAGGCCCTGATCCAGGAAAGCCTGTGTCTAAAAAAGCAAAGTATGTAGCAAGTACCTTACTTTAAGCAGGTGAATGTATTCCTGTAGTTCGCTGGACTGTGTTTTAAATGAACAAACACTGCATTGCTCAGTTCTCAAATAATAATGTTAATCTTCCCTTCACTTTCACACCTACAAGCTCAATATTTCTTATCTGACTTTTGGTTTGATTATCTTCTGCTTATAGAAGACTTATTTCCCTCCTAATTCTTTTGTTATTAAAATATGTTTCCCTATCTTAGTGCTGTTGGAAGATTAAAAACTCTGGAGATATACTTTCTCTGCTTAGTCACGGTTTTAGTATCACTGTCACATTTGACTCAAGCTAGCTATCTAATACTAAATTAGGACAGTTTTCAGTCACTTCTGAAGTAAGTCTGAGCTGGCAACTGTACTTGGCAAAAAAAAATTCTCAACATCTTATCAGCAAATTTCTTAGTCATCTTTCCTCCCTGAGAGTATTGTTTTTTTAAAGWCAGAACATCCAGTAATACACAACACTTGCAATGAAAAAAAAAAAAATAGAATATCCAGTACAGCAGATGCATTTTAATTCTCTTTTTCATGTTTCACAAGCATCATCACTGTCTTTTTTTGGTGTTGTTCAATGAATATAGCCTTGTGTAGCTAGATTTCATCTTTAAGTCACTGTTTTTATGGTCTCCAGTATGTAGCCATGATATAGCCAATTCAGCACTGCTGTCCTATGGATGCTGTGAGATTCCCARGTGTATTCGCCATTCATCTCCGCACAGAAGATCTGAAGAGGAAGAAGGGGATTTGTGGTAACAGATTCTACCAAAATTACAGGTATGCCTAAAGAATGAGAGATCGGGGGAAAGCTCTGAAGTTACAGTTATAGGTGGATGGCAAATGCGCAGCAAAATGCAAGTTAGCTACATCCAAAATGATATATGGTGTATCTAAGGCTTAAGAACCCTATGGCAAGTGCAGCCTGTAAGTATTCTGTCACCCATTGTGTGTGTTTGGCCTCTTTTTTTTTTTTTTTTTAATTGTTGTTAGCTATCCATATACTCCTACTGTATAATTCTTACATTTTTTCTCAGCAAGAAATATATGCACACTAAGTATTTTCATGCCTTCTGTTGTAAGATATTGGCAGCTTTATGTAACTGAGTACAGCATGAGAGTCTGCTTACAGTGTTAACAGCACGTTCTTTCATAGACAATAAGCCTTTCCAAATGAGTTCTCCATATCAGTCTGACAGCATATTATCTGTGTGATTATGGGCAAAAGCTGTAGGAAGAGTTCTGGYCCTGGAGTATAAATAGTGCTCTTTCTTAGAGTGGTTACAGGGATTCAGAAACACTTTCTCTTGTCTGCATGTCTTTAACCAGGCTGAGCTTATGGGAAAGAACACCTATCAGGGCTTGGCAGCATGTTATCAAGCTCCTCACCTCTGCAGTCCCAAGGGCAGCAATCGCTGGCTTTTCTAGTTCAAACAGGAGGAGCAGCTGCAGGATGGGTGCAAAAGGAGTTAGGGTAGCTCTACATRTGGGCAGAGGCAAATAGAGCAGATGGACTTATATAAGACCAGAGTGAGGACCTAATACCAGGCACGAGAAATCTAGCAGGGGTCATCTGACYTTTACCTCTAAGCCCTTGAACTGGGCAGTTCCCTGAAGATCATTTTACATAGTAAAGCACTAGATCCCTTGTTCTATATGAAAAGGGTGTGGGAAATACCCTATATTATAACGGTGTCCGGCAATTCTCTTTCCAAGTTTGCTAAACCACAGCATATTAGCTAAATATGAAAATGTTATTGTGCATAGTATCATGGATGTATGTTTATATACATATATATATATATATATATATATATATATATATATATATATATATATATGGGATGATTTACCAGGTAAAGTGTTTTTCTGTTAGCTTCCTGCATCAGCTATTTTACTGCAAGAATGCCTCCCGAGAGGGTCTAGCACCCTCTAGCATCACTAGAGACTTCCAAGTGTCGTTCAAGAATGACCAACTATTTGTGAGAGTTCAGGCCARGAGGTAGATCACATAGCAAAGTTAATCTGTGATGCAATCCCTCAGTTAAAGCAGTATCACAACTACTTACGCTCGTGCTGCATTCTGTTTTTATTCTACCTGAGCTTAGAAAAATGTCAATAAAATTGGGTTCCCCAGCAAATGCAGGTGTATCATGCTCCTTTCATTGTCATATGAGTATAGCCTAATTTCTGTCTTTTATCAATACCAAATATGCTGGGAAGGCTAAAAAAAAATCCCTCAGTTTTTGTGCATCCTGCACARTCAGTTTATCTGTGTGGTGCTTTGCATTTTCTTAAATCCTTACAGGCCTGAAAAGTTTTATCATCCTCACTTACTTTTTCTTCCTGACTGAATGGAGAAGGGAGGCAGAGTAAGCTGTGTTCCACTTCATGYAGTAAAGCAACACTTGTATCAGCTGATGGTCACGACTTGCAGCCTAATGATGGCTACAGCTGATGAGTGTCAGCGATTAGCTGCTCACTTCACTCTTCCTGCTGATTTCCTTCACTTTATTTTCTATTTGCTTAAAGTTTAGAGGTTCATGGTATTTTGAGGGACAAATTTTCTCTTGTTTGTAATTGTCTCTGGGACCACGATGCCCAATGGACTAAGGAGGAGAGTATGAGCCTRGGTTGTCTTATACATTATTTGTCTATGAAGTGAGCCAGCCAGTCATCAAAATTGAGAAAAATTATGGAAGGGAGGTAAAAGCTGGAGTCAGGAAGGCTCAGATGCATAGTACATGTCCCTCAGACCTACATTTGTTTCATTAGATTATTTTTTGTTTAAGATGAAGATGGTGCAGTATGGGAGACCATTTTGAAATTTAGGTGGTTTGATACCATATATTTGTAACATTAGTATGACCTGAGGCTCAGTCTGCAGTCAGAAAACTGGGTTATGAAATAAAACAATAAAAAAATTCTTCTATGTTTTTAAATTGCAGCCCAAGATAAATACAGTTTTAAAGATGACATTTTAATAGGATCAAATCCTGCAGCTGGATGTTCATAGCAGTACTGAGGACAATGTTATGGTTTTAATATGACTAAGGGCCAATTCCAGCATCCAGATGTAGGACACAAACATGCGCTTATAGCCTCGTATTTGAAAACTGCCTGTATGAAGAGTGATGGTAGGCCATTGTTGGTTGTTTTTTCCTTAAGTGCCCAGCAGAAAGGAAAGTTAAATTTACAGAATATATTTGCTTTTATATCTGCTTGTTTTCATAATGGCAGAGCAATCCCCAAATATTAGAAATCTAAACCCAATTTYCTTTGACTCCTGGGTCTACTGGAAATAGAGATATGCCCTTTCAGACCCTCTTCATTAGTATTCAATCTTGGTCTGAAAGTCATGTGTGTGTTTACACAGTACCTAATGTGGGGTACTTGAAGTCTACAACTTTGGACTGCCGCAAACAGAACTTTTACCCCAAAAAGCACCATTATGAATGAAATGTTCCTTAGGGCAATGTCTGATTTTGTATTCTCTACTTAAACACCTATAGCACTGTATAATGTGAAGAATTACCACAGCAAGAACAACAAAGAGCTRTTGCAGAACATATATTTGCAAGTTGCACGAGGTGTTCAGCATTTTATAGGATAGAACCTATATTTTACTTCTACCTCTATTGCAATGAGGTCTGAAATATACAGTCTAACTAAACCAAATGTCTTTTTTTTCCTAATGACTTAAGTGTATATCGTGGTATCTTGAATGTCATATAAGGATGATAGTATAAGTATGTAACTGAGACAAGCTTTGTAAATTAAAATAATCTCCTCTATTAAATCCCAGTAATACAGTTGAAGAGATATGCTTTCAAACACCCAAGCCCTTTTCCAGGTTTGGGGACATATAAGAGCCTATGTACTTTAAATGCATAAAAGCATAAAACCTGCGATGCTTGAAAGGAAGGTACTGCGCTGTGTATGGTTAAAAAAAAAATGTTCAGAAGCTCAGTAGTTATACTGCCTGCTGTCTTAGAAGTTCCTGTAGGTAGATCCATATTGCTTATCCAGGATCCTGCTGCAGTCTGCTGGACTGCGCTTGAGTTTGCATTTCTGGAGGGGTAGGGTAGGGGCACCTTTCATAGAGACCAGACCCCTCCTGCTTGGTGGCACAAGTCATGAAGTGAGATGTTGCTGCTCCTTGGGACCCTAGAAACACAGGCCCTGAGGTAAGGAGTCATTTTAAAGTATGAACTTGATGTGGCTATCACTGTAGAGTGCTTTTTTGGAAGGACTGTCTTTATATTGCCAAATGTCATTCGCTTATAGCTTCAAAATGAGAGGCTGCTGCAGCCAGTCAATACAGAAAAGCAGTACTGATGTGGTCGCTGCTGTGGTGGCATTTTTCATGATATGAGTGAGTGTCTGTTGTTACTAGAAGTGAGAGCATCCATCACTTCTTCATACTGTAAAGTTATGCAGCCTCATTACAGGTGAAGACAAGTCCCCATTTCGGAAAATTCCCTTTGCCTTGCTGCTTAGACAGCCTCATGCAGGCAGCAGTGGAAATTGCAGTGGACATGTCACTTCTAGGCCATGAAAACAGGAGTTGCACACAGCACACCGTTAGATACAACCTGCACTACAGGTACAGAAGCTCCTCCAAGCTGAAGGCAGTGGCAAAAGAATTCCTCAGTGTATATAATATGTCAGTGAGACTAATTTATTTCAATCTATTTTAATTAATTTGGAGGGGGGGCTGTCATGTGGCTAAGTGTTCTAGTATCAAAAAAAATGAATACAGGAAAACCCAACTGATTAGACTTTATCTGCTCTTAAATACTTCCTTTAAATAAATAAAGCTGTGTGCTCCTTTTTGTTGTCAGCAATTAAAGGCATTGCATGGAGTTAATACACAGAAGACCATCTGAAATAGCAGCATGCAGAAGGCAAGAACTCAGAGTTCAGRCTGAACCAAGGCCCACAATAGTCTTTGTTCTTGCTAGATATTGAAAAGACAAAGACATGCTGCAAAAACTCGACTATTTCTTGAAGATATCTGCAACACCTAAGCATAAAGGGAAAGAGCTAAAAAATGGATTTGTAGTTTTAATTTTGCCTTCTTTGTCTTTTGTCTTTTGCCACCAGATCACTTATATTGGCATATAACTATATTTTAAGCATTTAAACACAGTTAAAAACAACTAGAAGAAATAATTTATATTGTTGGTCCAAAAGATTGTTGATTGTTTTTTGTTTATCCACCTGTTTTCTGACTCCTTGAATAATTTCTCCTTTTCTTTCTTTCTTTCTTTCATTATTTCTCTCTCTCTCTTTTTTTTTTTTTTTTTTTAAAAAGCCTGCTGTTACTGAAACAAATAGGTACTGTAGAGCACTTGAGTCTGGCTCTTTGTTTCATTGCTTGCATTAGGTGGGTTTAGGGGCCAGATGCACTGAACTTTGCAACAGACAGTCCCGGGACCATCTGTGCAGAGTTGGGGGGTGTCAAATAAAGGCTGTTTGTGTAAGTCGTGGGAAACGTAGTGGCCTGCCTGCCAGTGTGCTACATGAATTGAACTAATTGAAGATTATACTCTAGAGCTTGCTGTAGCTGAGTGAGAGGATAATCCTTCATCAGCTGCAGTCACAGCCAGTAATTGGAGCTTATTACAGGGAGGAGTTCCCCTGCAGTGCTGCAGAAACTGAGAGGCTTTAGTGTTTAATTACTATCTTTCAATAGAGATGGGAGGACAAAAAAAAAAAAAAAAAAATAAAACGGCCAGGGTAAGAAAGTCCGGGAATAAGGGGAGGGGCACCAAGTGTAATGCAATTTCTGATAGTTTAGGCTAGACATTTAACAAGTGAGAGCATCTTTTGTGCGAGAGAACAACATCCTAGAATGTATAATGAACCTCCGTTGTTTGTAATTAACCCCTGTGTAACCATAAAGTCTTTGTTTTGGATATTGTCCTAAACAAATTGGTTTCCATACCTCCAGTGTGGTTGAAAACACTGCAAAAGTCTGATGACTTGCCACATTCATGCCACTTTTTAGAAGTTTTTTTTAGTTTATTGCAGTCCTGACTGGAGGTGACATTTCCA
The DNA here is from genome assembly GCF_003343005.1 of Rhea americana. Taxonomy (NCBI): domain Eukaryota; kingdom Metazoa; phylum Chordata; class Aves; order Rheiformes; family Rheidae; genus Rhea; species Rhea americana. The sequence goes on from NW_028186344.1 coordinate 301,907, forward strand.
TTTGTCTCCAGCTCCATATTCATGTTGGAAGTTGATGAAGATAAATGTAAGGCTGTACTCACATGGAAAGTCAGTTGAGTTATTCTGGACTTTGGAAAGTGAAAAATTTGCTTATTTAGCTAAATAGAAATGCTACTAGGATTTCATTGTTGATTTTTTGATTTGGTCAATATAAAATTCTTGTCTCAGTTAAAAGCAATTTAATATGATATAACTGAAGCCCTCATACGCGTAATTGCTGCCATTTCCATTCCAAAATTGTTTTTCATTCACCCCTTCTCCTTCAATATTGATGTTAAAGCAATGAGCTTTATGCAGAGAATAAAGATTAGACACAGTGTTCCATAGTCATGTGGAATATGGTTTATGTAATAGTTTCCAAATGTTAATGATATTCAAACACATCAAGGATGCTAACTGAGGCAAGGCAATCTAATCCCATTTGATGAATTTAAAGGTTGGGGACTAAATGGGCAGATCTGTCTGCCTTGCAGATTTGTGTGTGTTGATTTGCTTTTTCTCATTGCCTGTCTCCATGCTCCTAGAAAATAGTTCTGTTGGGTAATATATAATTAGAATTAGCTGACATCATTCCTAAAATACTCAAACTCCAGGAATGACATTCTCTCTGTCTGGTTGTATTTGCAAAGCAGAATACAGAAGCACAGCTACATGAATTAACTGGTTGATCATGCTAGTCACAGCACTCAGGGAACAGAATGGATAAATAACATACAACAGGTACCTACCAAGGATTTACAACTGTAATTAAAACAGATTCTTAATGTCTACTTTGATGATAGTTTATAGCATATTTCTAAGATCCTACTTTTCTCTTCCTCTTCCAATAATGTAAACACTCCAGACCAAAGTCCATGTCCACACAGCAGGTCTTCCATGTGCTGCTGCATAGCTCACACTGCATCACAACTGGGGCACAAACTAATCATGATCATGGCCCAGAGGCATAAAGCCTCACAATAGAAGAGCAATTCTCCGCTGTCCTTCTAACGGACAACTTCCATCAAGCTTGAGTCCTGTCTGCCCAACCAACACAAAATAACATGAAAGGATGCATGCTAGCATTAATAGAGCAACTTCAGGCGACTTATCATCTAAGGATTAAAGCTGAAAAGAGAAAATATACAATCAAAACTCTACCTATATCCTGAAAAAAATAAAATAGTCATTGCCCTACCCAATCTGCCAAGGCTGTTTCTGATGGAGCCACCACCAACAGGTGTGAGCTGACCTGCTTATTCTTGGTGTGAAGACAAGGAAAAACTAATTTCCCCTTCCTCTGCCTTAGCCAGCTCCCTAGAAAAGTCGCTTTCCTGTAATCCTCGCTAGAGATATGCACAAGCCAAGCCCCAGTCTACCATCTCTAGAGAACTCCGTGGTACCTGCCTGAGTATTCCTCAAAAATGGACTTTGACTAGTGTTTTGGACCTCAAGAAAGAGCGAGGCTTGCATGGAGGAGCACTGGCCTTTGGTAGGGACACAGCTGAAAGTGGAGGGAAGGCAGTTCAAAATTAAACACAATTATTTTTTAAGTAAAGACAATATCCCTGGAAAAATACATACAAATTTCCAGAAATTGCTTCTGAAAATATATGTTGTGAATATATGTAAGATTTGAGCTTGTATTCTTTTTCATTATGGATTTTCTTTTATACAGTGAAGTACTCAGCTGTGGGCCTAAGACCTAGGAGCTTCATTATAATGTAAGCATATTCATTAGAGCTCCAGACTGTTCATCAATTATATTTTTCTTGTGGCATCCAATAACTAACAAATAGCTTGGAAAAGTAATAGTGCTACAAAAATAAAACGCCTTTATTTTATAAGTAGCTGTCAGGAGGCATGAAGGCTGTCAAAATAATGAGAGAGATCAAGAACTCATAGAACAAATTTTTGTATCAGAAGTAACAACACTACCACTGGCCTCTTTGAAAAGAAAGAAGCTCTTTATTTGTCTCTCTCTAGTTACTAAACGCAGACAACAATAATGAACTAAATGAGACAAATGGAAAACAAATGTGTAGTTGGTTTCTAGCAACAGCACTCTCAGATGTTTAATACGAAATTGTTAAATGGAGAAAGTTACCAATTTAATTTAACAAAAAAAACGTTCATAGCCTTTTACTAGTTTCAACCTTGGCACCTGCTGAGTAGCTTTTATTATGAAACAACTAATTCAGCATCAGCGCTGAGTAAATAGCAGGCCACAACTTTTCTATTAACAACAAATACTCTAACACAGTTAAGTGTTTGGTGCACAAATATGGTGTCTGGTATATCTGGGAGATGCTGTTCCTGCAGTCTAATTAGGTGGAAGGAAAGGAAGAGATTGCAGTGTACCATCATCTAGTCATCTCCAACACCTTCTCGTCAAAGCTGTAGGTCATCAGAAATTTGACTTAAAATTGATGCCATGGGGAATATGCATCAAAAAAAAAAAAAAAAAAAAAAAAAAAAAAAAAAAAAAAAAAAAAAAAAAAAAAAAAAAAAAAAAAAAAAAAAAGTGGCCTGAATTAATTCTGATTTGGAAAAGCAAACATCCAGCTACACTATAGCATAGTGAAATAAGCTAGAAAGAAAGAATAAGCTAAATGGACTCTGAGCCTTGCTCAAACCGAGCAGGTTGGAATGAGGCTGAGCAGAAATCTGGCAGGGTTTGCTGGGGGTCTTGGCTGAGCAGCTGACAGCTCAGCTGATTTCTCACTAAACGTACTCATTTTGGCAGGCTAGCCTCCATCCTTTGCCTTATGCCATATACACGACGTACAATTTCAATAGCTTCAGTTTTGGAAATGTTTTAAACAAATACGATATAGCTATAAAAATCGATGAAAAACTAAATCTATTCTCATTCCTAAAAAGCATGGGTGATCCTTCAAAAGCATCCATTTTTAAATAAAATAACCACCTTTGTATACTGTTTAGAGAAAATTAGCCTTTTGGCAGATAACCTTTTTGACGAAACAGATTAGATCACAGGCATGGAAGCTGCATATTTATTGTTCCAGCTCTTAAATTTGTGTGATATAATACAGATATGTCATCTCTTCAAACAATGTATTTTAATTAATGTTTCTAGTTTTTACATGTGTAGAGAAAAATATTGAACTCAGTTTTCACTTGATTATGACCTGTATGTTCAGAAACAAACAAAAAATCCCATAAGGCATTTATTTTTACAATTATTAATTTTTAGGTCATCATATTTTGAAGACTGACTTGCACTTTTGAGTCCTGAGAGTTCTTAATGCTGGAAAATTGTGTGAAGCTACAAGGAGCCTCTTCAATAAGTCTGAAATGTGTGAACTATAATAATGTCTCAACTAGGATATTACATCTTTAGTTACTGGCCTCCTTGTCTTGTCCCCTTACTGCTAGCCCTCGATGTGGCCTAGCACACAAACCAAGATCCCTTTCTTTGGACATTTGCTTGTTTGTGCTCCTTACAACACTTCTAATAGAGAATTTCGTTATGCAGAGCTAGTTTTATGAGGTTTTCTTTTCCTTCTTTTTTTTCTTTTTTTCTTGTCTACTCCTTCTTTCAATATCGCAGAAAATTATTTTTACCTGCTGTTTTTTCATCCACTGTCTKTTCCTCTCTTTTGTGTTGCACTAAACATGCAAACTCACCTTTCCACTTGCATGCAAAAAGCTGCTGCTTTAGGTGATTACATAACATATAAAAAAAAGTAAAAAAACCACAACTGATTTAGTGTTTCATAAGAAGTGTAGCTGCTCATCAATAATTTCCTCTGACTGATTTTGGAGCTATGAAAATGCAGTTTAACCTCTCCTTGGCAATGCAGTAATAGTTCTTTTGAAAGATTATTATAATTTACAAAGTTAGGAGTTTAGTATATAGAGCCCTTCTTTACCAAAGGACCAGGATGACTCCAACCTAGGTTGGTGCTGACTAGAAGTTTTCTGCCTATTTACAGGGATGCATTACTGGTGATCATTAGTGTTCTGTGAAAAGTCCACCCCATATAAACACAGCATTGCAAATTATAAAATATTAATGTATGTGAGTGGATCTTTTGCCATTTGTAAGGTTTAGAAACAGCAGTCTCCCTCACAGAGTCCATGGGATCTGTATGCCCAAGTTTATTAAGTGGTTTTAAAAGCTCCTTCCTTCTTGAAATAATTATTACAATTGCAAGAAAGCCACTAACTTTTAATAAATATGTGTATTGAGTTCTCAATTGCATCACAGTGACACAATATTTTAAATGAACATGAATGGCTGATTTTATTCTATAAATTTTCCTGGAACATTGCCTTAATTCTCACATTCCCTTTGGCATACTGACTGCACAGTCAGAGCTTTTTGTTTACAGTGACTGCCTTATGAAATGAGGTTAAACTGAGTTTTGGCTTGATGGTATGTAATCAGGGAGGGTCACAAAATTAGTTTTACTAATATTAACTACTGTCAGGATAAAAATGATCAGCCAATTGTAATAAAATTAGTCTGCCCCTCAAAAATTTAAAATAAGTGCATTTTAACAATAGCATATAGTGCTTGTAGGATAGCTACTATGATTATAAATGTATGGTTTATATAGTAGCTGCAACTGTCTGCTATGTAGAGCCTAGGAACGTAATCTCAGCATTTCAGTAAGCAGCTGATTGTGTAACAGATGTGGAACCATCCTTTTGAAACCTGCCACTCACAGTTTGTTGCCTTTCTAAACTTTCTTACTTTTGTGCCTAAAAACTGCTATATTTGTTCTGTTTTCCTCAAAACACAATTCAATTTTACTTGTAAATACACTCATATGTATTTTTTATCTTCCCAGTAGACATCCTGGGTCACAGGACACTATAGTAGTCAGACACCAACCTGAGAACTAGGAGACTAGAAAGCAGTTCAGTGCTTAACTGCAGGTTTTCCCCTTGACCCTAAGTAAATATTTCTAATAATTACCACAGAAGGCCTCAGGCAGGATTTAGGTAACATTGTAGGCAAACCGTATTCAGAATTGAGCTATTAGCTCAAATTCATGCAAATTACCAAGAGATATTCATTAATTCAAAGCAGGCTGAACTCAGTGGCTACCAAAGATTTGGCTGAACATGGACTCCAGACTTTGGCCCCGTGATGCAAAGGCAAATTATACTGAACTTCTGAAGCTTATAATTTTCACCTCATTTATAGTTTTAACTGAATAAAGGTGACAGAGCTTGGGATTATGGCACTTAACTCATCTAAGATCACTTAAGAATTCTGGCATATTAACCAATTAAAATTTCTTTAAGCTTTATGGTGTCTTATTGTGCTTGAGCTGCTTTAAACTCCTAAAGAGACTTAAGCATTTATAGTACCTTAGTGCAGTTAAGATTTCTTCCCTCATTAAAAGGACTGAACATGCTGAGGCTCTTTAAATATTTAAGAAAGCTTATATTGCTCCCATATTCCTTCTTAACTTCTAAATGAGCAAAACTGATACAAAGAGTTGTGCAACATCATGTTTGAAAGATGAAGCTCTCCCTTGGGAAGTTCAGGAAGTTAAGTTAGCCTCCAAGGTAGTGCAGGCATGATGACTGCCTATAGCATTATCAATTCACATTCTCTTAGTTAAATAGAAACCTTTATTGAAAGGTTCAGAGCATGCTATTAGAGGTAATTCTTCTGTGTTGCTAAATCACCATTGTGTTGGATGATTTAATATTTGGAATTTCCTGACCAGCAAACCCTTCATTTCTCAACTTAGAATTTCAGTATTTTCTTTTTCTTCCATTTATATGTTACCTGAATTACTGAAGTATTCATCAATTTATGAACTCCTTAATCCTGCATAGTTAAGCATATGCTGACTTTTACACAGATYGGAACTACAAAGCTTTTGGATGAAAGAGACCTAAGCTAAGAGTGGCAGCTCAATGGCACTGAGTCCTTCCTTCTCTAATCAGGGCATTTTGTTAGGCTAATAATAAAAGATTATTTGCAATTGTGGATATGCAAAAACAAAGACATATGGCAATGCTTAAAGTGTGCAGATCTTTTGTGCATGTACAAGAGAAGAGAGAAGAAAGGAATAAAAATAAGATATTCCTCTGCTATTAGGACAGCAGGATTTTTATATCCTATACCATTTTCTGATTTGATTTTTCTTCAGATGTTCTTTGATTTTAATGCAGACTGCAGGTGGTAGCAGGTTTACAAACCAAAAGAAGATCCTCATCTTAAAACTGTTTTTCTTTGTGAATGCAGTCTTCTTAGAGTTTGTATGTGTCCAGTACAGGACAGAATGGAGCAAAATAGGATCCAAAAGAAAATGGACTTGGAATAAGCCATGGAGAGAACAGCAAAATTTGTGATAAAATCTCCTGCCCTTTTCATCCTAAATGAAACACTTTAATGCCTAAAGTAAAATCACATAAGAACTTCAGAAAATACATAGATCATATTGACATATGATAACAGAATACAGATACATGATGAGAATATTAGTTATATGTGATATTAGGGGTACTGCTTTGTGGTAACAATGCTATAATTTAATGTTGAACTGATGGCCACTCAAAATTCCCACACTGTCCATACATAGCTTAAAGACTGAAGGAAGGGACTGAATGTTTCTGAGTTTTTGGGGGGAGSAGTGTTGTTTTTTTAATCTCAGGTTGATGACTGGGGACATCAGAGGTAGCAGGGAAAAAATCACATTGAAATATTGTAGAGATTTCTGCTGTGCCCAGCTCATGCTTGACTTTTCTTTAAAGCATCAAAATCAGCATGACTGAGGAGAACTGTATTTGACAATTAAAAAATTCTGAATCTAATCCTAATGGATAAAACAGAAGTGTATTACCAGTAGAATTCATGGCTGGTTCTTTTGGATTTTTCAGGTGAAAAGATCTTTCTATTCCAGAATGCAAAGTAGCATCAGGATGATTTTTAAAGATGTTCCAGTGTATGGGAACACTATTACAGATGCCACAAAATAAAACAACTTGAACTCTTTCCTTTTTATCTAAGATATCCTTTGTAAGAAGGGAGGAGACAAGATCTTTCTGAGGCAGCATGTTGTAGTGGGTTGAAAGCGCTGCCTAACAGATTCAGTTAAATGGCTTTTCTCCTCTTCCTTCAATTTACATTTTCAGGCTTTTAAAATATGTATGTGTATATATTTTAAAATAATTTTGTTTATTTTAATAATTTTAAAGCCTAAAAAATTATCTCTAAGTCTATAATTTGTAATGTATTTTCATACATATGATACAAAAGTTACACACAAATAAAAACACACACCCCTATACACATCTGAGTAACAACATGTGATAGTCATGCTTATTGGTAATAATGGCCACCTTTCTTCTACAACAAGGTCATCCTTCCATGATCCTTCTTAAGCTACTTGCTCTACCAACCATCTTATCTGTCTCTCTGCAGAAATTGCCTGAGGCTAAAAATATTCACAAATTTCAGAYGCCCAATTTAAGATTCCTGAACTTTAAGAGGTCATAGCTTTAATATTGTTCTTTGTATACTTAAACTATGGTTCTCAATTACTTTAGCCCCAGCTGTGTCAGCTTAGCATTTCTGCAGACCATGTCCTTGAATCTTCTCCAGTCAGAAAAGAAGCACCAAATGGGTAGGTATTTATATGTGGAAAATATTATTTTATTTCCGACATATAGTGCCTCTATGGCAGAGGCGCATGTAGTACTTTATCCTACATTTTTGATTGCTTTTACTGCACTTCTCCACAGAAAGCATATGCTATGGCTCTGCTTCTGAACTTGAGGCAAAGAAACTAGCCTCCATGTTCTCCATGAACAATTATCTGTTACTGCATGATGCGGTAACATGACTAGATGATCTCCAGAGGTCCCTTCCAGCCTTACTGATTCTATGCCAGACATCTTCAGTTTCTTAATACTTGTGAGTGATACTAAAGTACACATGGATATATCCCAGCTTTCTCCATGCCATCCAAAGTTGAATGTGAATAGGCACTGCTGTGTGGTATGCTGTAGTATGAGTTGCCTCACTTCAGTGGCCCAGCAGGATGCTCATTTTTTGCTATTTGCGGCAGAATGAAACAGCTGTGAATCTATCAGAGAAAGATTTTGTCCTTGCAGCATAAGTGCTCATGATGCTGGGCAGTCATTCAGAGCAATGCTGGAAGACTTTGAATCTGGAGGAAGAACACAAGACATGTGGCTGACCTGATTCATGCTGTAATTGTGGCTCTTTTCAAATGCGCGTAATGGCATTTCTGCAGGACTCATATGAGCAGAAAACAGAGTGGGTTTATATCATTTCGTAACTCAACTGGCAGTGGCTCCAGAACTTCTACATGCCAAAACAAACTTTCATGAATTGCACCCCAAACCTCTTGAACCGCTATATCCATTGCAACAGCCTGAACTAGTACAGAAATGAACTATTATTGCTACTATTGCAATTTCTTGCTATCTCTTTCTCCTGCTTCTCCTAGTTTCTTCCTGTAGCACACTGACATAATGGCTTTAATTTCATGCTTCATGTCTTTGGTGTGTTACAGAGCTTTAGGAAGTGTTTTGTGGCCCAAGGCATGGAGGACAGGATGTGATCATCTGTGGTGCTCTCAGACCTGGACATCTCCTGTACATTTGTCATGACTGTGTAGAACTGAACTCAGGCTATTATGCACTTCCTTACAATGCTATGCTCCAGGGAATACACACAGGCCACAATTTTTGAAAGACTTATAGGGAGCCCATACTGAGTTGATTTTCACGGGAAAGTAAAAAGCATAATCCCAGACAAAACACTTAAATCCTGCCAATTTCAGGACAGTGCAGGAGAGCAAGTGAGCTTTTCTGTGAAAATGTCTCTGAATCTCCTACATGAGTGAAACAGAATGTTTTTCCCTTACCCTCATTCTTGGAAATAGCTGGATTTTTTAAGTTGAAGTTTTCCAACACATCTCAGCTTGAGGCACAGACACAGCATGGAAAATTTCAGCCCAAACATTTAATGTTTGGCAAAGTCATAAGCAACTGGAACTTAAAATGGGAAGTGTCTGGCAATCTAGCATGTGCTAACAGCCTTCTTTCTAATGAACATGCTTGTACAAATGCTATTAACATAACCAAAAACTAGTTTGAAAGGCAGGACAGAGCAAAAACAATGTTGGTGTCCTAGCTGAACTTTCTAGACTTCATGGAAAAGTATTTTGAAAAATCACTGGAAAGCAAAGTTGTATGACTAAAACAGATATAAATCTAAATATAATTTTCTGGTAGGCTTAATAGTTGAAATATTGTCTTCAGCTTCAGTGATGATATTACCAAAATGCAGTGTAGCGCTAGAAAAGATACAGAAAAGGAAATTGAGAACGATCCCCAGAGATAAAAGAATGTGCAAGATGAAGTAAAATAATTTGCATAAAAATTGTTAGATTGGTATTTAATTGAATTATATTGGATCTTACACTTTATAGATAATGTCAGTTTGAGTTACTGTTCTAGGTTATTATAGACTAGTGTATTATTAAAAACAAATACATTATTGGAACAAGTTTTGACAATGCGCTTACCTGGTAAAGTCATCTTTTTAAAGCACTCACACTTTCTAGTGCAGTGAAATATGATAGCACTAAATAAAACCTGTTAAATTTGTGGTTTCCATCATTCTCATTATAGATCTCTCCCACAGGTGCCTGGAATATGTTTCCAGCTGATTCAGTCTTGTGCAGCAGGCCAAATTGTGTTAGCATTTGGTGAATATTGTTGATTGATGCTATATAACTATAGTATAGTCAGTCCTTTCCTTTTATTGTTAATAATGTCAGATTTTAAAGCTTCTTACATGTGTGTTAGTAGCACTGTTCTGAATCATTAGAATGAAAAAATGCAAAACAATCTAACACATATTCCAGGGTTTATGTTGTTTCTGTTTGTGGAGCTGTGAATGCTGATAGGACAGTATTTTCCACAGTTTAGTAGAGATTTGGCCTACCAGGAAGGTAAAAAGGAAGATTATTGCCTTATCTGGCAGCTGAGAGAAAAGTGAAGCAACCTCTAACTGTATCAAACCCAGCCAATTGTACAATGCTCTACTCAAGGCTGACCTAACTCTGGTGTTTATTAGTTTAAGCCATGCTGTAGAAGAAAAGAATTAAATCTTGTTTTAATATGCACAGCCATATGTTATTGGCAGAAAAATTAACTGACGTTTTATTTTCAGTATAACTGGAGTTTTTGACATTCTGTTCTCTAAGTGGTGATTTTATCATTATCTCCAATTCATTTGTGATATCCTGAAGAACTGAAAGTCATACCTGAGTTGGAGCTGTAAGACATTATATCAATACAGAGATTTGAATATTCATATCTGCTTTACAATTATTATCCAGTAGTTACTATAATACTGTCCTCCTGCATTAAAAATAACATAGCAATGTCTGTACCTACATTTTTAATCATACTCATGCTCAGTTTTAATCTTCTGGCTTCCTTTGATTCCACATCAGCACTGATGCTAATCATACATATCTTCACTAGTGCGGCAGTTGGAAAATAGAATTCTTTTGGCATATTTTAATCTCAGTGCTCCTAAACAGTGACCTTCTTTCGGATCACAGTATTTTAGTCACTCATGTGACACAGTATATGTTGAAAGGGATCCAGGTATAATCAGTGTAATAGCGTGACTTGTGAATCATGCCAAATGCGTAACACTTAATGACTGTAGCAGCCGCAGAACACTGCGGCTTCTGATTTTGTGGAAATTTAACTTTTGGTAACTTCTTTTTAATGTATTTATTCTGTTATAATTGCAGGGGAGGTGGTTTAAACAAAAACTTTTCAGTCTTGAGTTTCAATGAATGTTGTTGATACAATGTGAGCTCTACTGAGATCTCTACTATGTGGCCTGTTTGCACAGCCAACTCTGAGAGAGGATGAAGACAGAGCATGGGGGACAGAGCATGGGGTTTACTATAAACCTATCAAGATCTGAGATTGAGATTTTGCCCTCATTAGTAAATTACATGATAAAACCCTTAGAGGCGGAATGACAGTAGTGTTGGAGAAGTCTAGATGATCAGGCTGGACCTGTGTATGACCCCATATGTGCAGTGGGCTCTGCTCAGGTAGACCTCCATACCCAGCCAAAGCCCCTTGATATTTATGGATTTCCACAGAAGTGCAGAAATACACCTGCTTGACTTAGCTTTCCAATGGGTCTACAAGAGCTGCGAGGTATACACGTGGTACGCACATATGTAGAAACTCTCACAAAAGCTAGGAAATGGTATAAACAGACAGTGCTCTGTTCAACTTCATCATTTTGGGGATTAAAAACTAATCCTTTCCAAAAATGCATACATGAGGATTCACTTACTCTTTCCGAAACACACGGCGAGGCAGGAAGGAAAAAAGCAGCAACCAAGAGAGTTTTCTGGGCCATTTTGCCTAGCCAGGTCAAGTTGGAAACAAATGTAGGATTTGTCCTGATTGCTGCCTCAGAAATCAGCAGTATTTATCTCTCTTGGCTTCCTTGGAAACACTGGCAGGTACACTGGGAATTAGGGACTTCCTGGACCAGAGACATGGAAAAAAGAAGACTGAGAATGACTTCGTAACCCAGTACTTTAAGGCATTGAGGCAGAGCATTGTGCTGTACTTGGTGGTCAGAGAACTATTTCTGTTTTATTTTAAATACACATATGATAAAATACTGTTCTCTGAAGGATGAAGTAAAAATGCAGAAACTTCTTCTTCTTGCTTTCTTAAAAAAAGATACAATCTACGGCTCATTTTTTTGAAAGAAAACATAGATGTCCATACTCAAGAAACCATTTGGAGCTTTTCTGTCACAAATTGTCAGGTGTCTAAGGCCTCAGCATATACACCTTTCCAGTCAGCATTTCCTAAATGCTTATTTACCTAGTTCTTTTTCATCCTGGGCCAGATTCTTGGTCCCATTCCAAGTTTGTATAAATTGTGTATGGTGTTCAGTTGCTTAACTCACAGTCACACGCTGTTACGGAGCCCAGTGTCGGAGAGGTAACAGTAAGCAGTAATAGGACTCTCAACTCTGAGGCTAACCCTAAGCATATAATTCAAAATTGCCAGAGATTATTATTCTTTTGTTTCCATCTAGTAATTCAAATGTGAGGTGCTGAAGTCCTTTTTCAGACATTTCCTTTTAATCAATAAAAACTTTATGTATGCGATGAGAACTTGTAGGTGATGAGAAGTTAATCCTGTATGATGGAGTGGTGATCTCACTGACATGATCTATTTTAATTTTAGATCTGTTGCTGGGTTTTGCAGATATTCTGTTATGTTGGAAAGAAAAAGATGTAATGAAAAACAATAATAAGCTAATACCTACATAAGTCTTCCTGCCTAAATTATTGCTTTTCAATAGCAAGTTTTCTTTAGCTATGGCAGTGGGGTTTTGGCATGACACAATGCATAATTCTTATGTTTCTCCTTGTAAAATTCCACTATATTCATCATTTCCAGCTGATTTTCCAAAAAAAAAAAAAAATTGCTCTGAGCTCCTATTTCATAAATATAATGAAGCCTGTGCCAGTGACTTGTGATTATGCAGCTTGGTACAAAAGTTATGATTTGATTTTCCAAACTTGGGAAATAATTGAAACAATATTGATTTGCTTAAAAGCAGACAGTTTAACAGGCACCATAGTCAAGATTCTAGTAATTCATTACATTCTAGGTTTGGGTCCTTTTTTTGGTTTTGTTTATCTGCCATGTATGTGATTTTATTCAAAATGAGAGAAAGTACAGTATGCTGTTTTAAGATTTTCTACAAGTAATTTCAGAATAGAAGATTTGCAGCTAGTAGTTTCATTAACTATTTCAAATAATTTTTTAAGAAATGCTGTTTTTTCTGTTTCTTGAGATGGTGGCTTAGCCAGATACGCCAGGTAAATGGCTCTTTCCACAGTCAGATGAAAGAACCAATTTTTCTTCATTTAGTGGTTTCATTTCTACAAAATGTAATATTCTTTGAATGGGTTTATGACTTGGGAATGACCTATAGGAAAATGGAGTGGAAGTTACTGAAAGGCAGTTTGTGAGAGAACACCCTGCTGTGTATGTGTGGTGTAACTTCTACATAGCTTGCTCTGGTATCTGATGGGGAGAAGTGGTTGACGATACAGAATGGCAGTACAGCTCTTTAAAGCAGCCTTACAAGCTATTTAGACTTCATTTTCACATCTTAATCTCTGAGCTAATTAAGGATGGCTCAGCTCCTAAGGGCTTGCATAAATGAAAACAGCTTAATATTGAAGATCTCATAAGCTCTGGGTGGGAAGCTATATGTGAACACTCCAGCATTAGTTATGAAGTTATGATGTACTCAAAATTTTCTTTACTAACTAGAAATAGTATTTTCTTGTTCACTATAGATTAAAAACGTGTCATGTATCATGTACATTATCTCCAACTTTTAGATATAAAAATGAAAACTGCCAATGTGTATCATACAGCTGAAGTTTTACTGAATGTATACTTACATTTGAAAGAATCTTAAAGTCAAAAAAATAAATCCTTTAAATGGGATAAAAACACAGGAAAGGTCCATGTCTAAACACACTTGAAAAAGTTACAAGCAACTGATAAATAAAACTGAAACTTGATTTTAATACTGTAGTTTTCTATTTGCTATAATACATGGTAAACATAGTACAGAACAGGTATCAAAAAAGTAGCAGTAGGGTGATATGCATGCTTGTCACTTAATATTACTATGAAATTCCAGCTACACACTTTGTGTATAAATAAATAATGATTTAGCTATAACCAAGATTAAAGACTGTACACAATTCCTGCTAAAATAGATTGTACTGCATTATTTGAATGCTGTTAGCAGAATTTGGTTGTTTACCATATTAGTTTCTTCAAACAAACAATTAATATTACATTTCTGCAACCATGAAAGAAGAAAAGACTCCTACAAGCTTTCTGAAAATAATATTTTTTATAGGCTGAAGAAAAGTACAGACAATCAAATCGACTTTGAATATATGAATGAAGGCATTTTTACAAATGACAAGTGACTTAGAAATAGTAGGCCTTTCCACACCATGTGGTACTGCAACACACTGCTGATACCTAGGTTTAAAAAAACCTAGCAGTGTGGAAAACATACCGATTTGACATTCTTAATATTTTCAAGGTTCTTGATTGCTAAGATAACAGATTCCTAAATATAACAATGCATATCTTAGTTTTTCGAACTGGTATATGAGCAGTAATTATTTATATACACACATGCCCACAATCATCTAATCAACAAAAAATAAATCCTAGTTTCTTTAATACAAAATGCTATTTTTTAATGAATTTTATAGCAGGCTTTCAATCATACCTATGATTTAAAAAATTGTCAGTGTATCAGTATTTCCCAATCAGAAGTGAAAGCTTCATCCGTATGGTTCTTTCTATGCATAGATACATAAATCCACTTGAATCATTTTTCCTTGTGAATCAGGGATGAACTGCATTTTCCCTGGACACTAAAAAGCTTTATGTGATGAAAAAGCAGAGGTATTCTCAGTATTTGATAACTGTAAAACACATATTGAGAAATTTTGTAAATTACATATTTAAAAAATGAAACAGGAAATAAAATAACCTGCTTAAAATAGACACCGAAGCTTGATTAGAGAAGGTAAAAGCCACATTTCACCCAGACCATCATAGTCTAGAAGACTTCAGGGTATTTTAGGGATGCCATGCCACCAAGATCCAACTATGCCCTAATTTRGGAACTGTAACATCCGCATTCTTTTCAAGTTACTTATTTTCATATTATGTTAACTAATTTATTTCAGATAGTTTCTCTTAGAAGYTTTAGTATATATTAAAAATCACTGTAAAAAATCAAACTTCGTATTATTGTCTTTTTYCCCCTTTTCCTTACATTCAAAATTTGATTTTTTTTGAAAAATATTTTTCACTGTTGTTGTATGGATTTCATTTCAAGTACAAAGACCCTGATCTAAATTTTGCCAGATTTAGGGCAGATTCTAATGACAGATGTGGTGGATGGCAAATGAAAGGATAATGGTTTTACCTCTTTGGGACTAGATGCAAAAGATATATGAAAGTCACAGGAAATGCCATCATTCGATATCTTTATTGAGTTTTTAGTGAAGTAATTTGATGAATCCTTTTAGATGATTCAGTCATAATTGAGGTATTGAATATTGGCTTCTTTTTTTTTTTCTTTAATTATTTCCTCCCAAGTTAGACTGGGATGAGTGGTCCACTTTACTTTTGTACAAAACCTGAGCAACAAAAAGAAAACAAAACTATATTCCTTTCCCTTAACACCAGACTGCTCTGTGCGCTCCCACAAATCCATTCAAGGGGCATTTTTTCTGAGAGCTGCATTAAGCCAGTGACCAAAAATCCCCCTCTCTGTGATGGGGTARGGTGCTTGTCCTGAATGGGTTACCAGTCTTTAATCTAAGGGTGCTTATATTTTGTTGGTGACACACCATATATAAGCTTAGATTCCATGAACACTTAGGGACCTTCACTGAAATGCTCTGTTACCCAAATGCAGGGCCAGAGCCGTTTCTTGTGAACTGGGCTAGTATGAGAGGTGTTGCAGAAATCGAGGAATGTTATTTTTCAGATGAGTTTATTTCTTTCAGTTAAGAAGAAATATATAAAAGCACCTTTCATAGTCTCTGAAACGTTTTCAGAGTTATTTTTGAAAAGTTGTACAGCAAAATAAAGAAAATCCCCCAAACTGTTCTATCTTTAAAGTGAACTAAAGCAGACACACAAAAGGGGAGTATTTTATTGTGGTGATTGACTTTTCCAATTGTCTGCCTAATTATCTAGCTGAAAAATATCTCATTGACATTTCCACAAGTCTGCCTTCCCTTCATTCCTAGACCCACATTTTATTTTCACTTTGGGCAAGATTAGTATAATCCTGCTTTCCATACTGAACGCTATTATTTCCACGAGCAGAAATGTTATGCGCGGAAAACCCCGTCGCACGCATTCCAAGTTTCTTGCAATGATATTCAGGATTATGCTAAGTTGCTGCATTAACGTTCCTCAGATTTAATTTCRGGTTTTCCAGCTCTCCGCCCGCTCCCTCCCAGCGCCGCCAGCGCCGCCGCCCGCCTCCACAGTCGGGAGCTGCGCGCCCGCGGCCCGCCGGCCCCGCAACGGCCGTTGCTCGCACGCCAACGGTCACCCGTTAACGGACATCGGGCGCTCACCGCCCTGGGGTCACCCACCCGCAGCAGGTGCACGGCGGCGCTGCTCGCTGCTGCCCGGGGCTGGGCTATCCCCACCCGGGGATAGCTCGCCTGACGCCGAGACAGAGGTGAGTGAGGCGTGGGAAGAGCTGCTCGCGGCACCGCTGCTGAGGTGAGCACTTCCGACGTCTCCCGTCCCCGGCTGGCAGATGCGGAGCGGGGGGACGGCCCGGCCGCCCGCTGCCCTGAAGCAGCCTGCGGGGTGGAGAGCTGAGCCCAAATGAGCTGAGGGAGGCGGTCGGCGAGGCTGGGTGTGCTGCTAGTAAGTGTGTGAGAGCCTTTCCGGGGCGGGTAGAGAGGTGAGGGGACAGGGCGCGGGGCTGCGAGGTGCTGACAGGAGGCGGCGAGGGTGTGTGGGCGGGGAGCCCCGAGCCGCAGCCCCGGGCGGCGAGGGATGTGGCACTCCTCCGCTCGCGGCGGGGTGCGGGCAGAGGCAGGAGGGGTCAGCACGTCCCCCGAGAGGAGACTGCCGAGGTGGCCAAAGTGCTTCACCCCCTTGGTGGAGCAGCCTGCTCAGGTGGCTTATTAGCAGGCACAGACGTCAGCCTAGCATTAAAAGGATCCCCCCCAACAACTCAAACAAAAATAAACCAACACTCCCTCAAAAATAAATAAATAAATAAAAGACAAAAGGAGGCAGAAGGCAGCACCTCGCCCCTGGAAATGAGGCGTGGGGCTCAAGGGAGAGGCCTGCAGCCAGTGTGGGGCCTGTGTAGGGGAGCCCAGCAGGCGGGAAGGGGAAGGGGGTGCTGGCGGGCCCAGACAGCCCTCAGGACTGGTGCAGGAGACTGTCCCCAGGTGTCCTATGTCGTGGGGGGGGGGGCATGTGTGTATGATAGAGTGGCTGGGCAGAAGAAGGTTTGAGGAAGGGTCTTTGCTGGTGGAAATGGAGAAGATGGTAAAAGGAGGAGAAGGCTGCCTGGTGATAAGGGGGAAGAATTGAAGGAGATGTTTGTGGCCTTGGGGGGCCTGTAGGAGGTGTGGGTGCTGCAGCTGACTCCAGAGCTGTGTGGAAGCCGGATGGTAAAGCATAGGGAGAGATATGCCACATTCTCCTGTCATGACACCGGAGTAACAAGGTTGACAAGCAGGAGTCACTTTTCTCTTTTACGCAGCCTGGTTACCTGCTCTGGACAGGCAAAGGTTGTCATATACTACTTGATCAGAAATAGGATCTTCTTTCTGAGTTTTAACTTTGTTGGGTTGGGGGAAAAGCCAAGAGGAATTTTTTGCAAGTTACATTTCTCTTTCACTCTTCTCTTTTTTTCTTAATCTCTTCTTCAGACAGCACTTTGGATTAATGAATCTGGACAAATTTGTATCTCCCAAGTTGCTGCCAGCAGCATGGGAGTCATTCTTCAGTTTTCTTTCTTTTTTTTTTCCTGCTGTTTTTTTCCATGGGACTTCTTATTTTGAAAACTGATTTTGATCTGTTTTTCCTTCTTACAGCACTGGTTCAATAATGAAAAATAATCAATTCTGTGTGGCTCAATAATGCTGCTAATAGTATCTTGAAGGAGACACCTGTTGCTGAAATAGCCCAAATGTGGATAGTATATGGTTTCTGCCTGGCTCTGTCTCGATGAGTCTGTCTTTATTTAGGTCTACAATGAAAAAATATATTTAGCATTTTCTAAAACTCTCTGAATTTCTCAGTATTTGATCCACTTCTGTAGTATAGGGTGCTGGTGTACTGACTGGTCCAATAGTAGTAGTAATAGATGTGTAATAATCTCAAATTGGTCTGCAGATATGTTTTGAATCTCCTGACAGAACATTTCTGTATCATTCAGTTAACCAGAGTTATAACTTGCATTGTATCTTTGGCTTGATCACAGATACTCCAGTAAGCTCTAGAGTGTCTTTTGAATTTGAATTGACTGGCTCTTGTATCATCTAAAGTACAAACAAATTTTGTACACTTCAACAAATTACATGTTAGCCAACTTTTCATAAAACAATGAACACAAAGTAGTTCTAAGACTCTGTTACCTATTGGCAAATAATTTAATGAAACCTCACCTCCATTTAGGATTTTGTAGCAAAATGACTGTTAACAAACGTAACTGTGTGTCAGTGAGAGTAAAGGATTATGCTTGGGGCTTCAGAGACCTGTAATGGTTAAGGGGGTGTGGCAGTGGAAGTCTCCCTGTCCCATGACAGTTCAGAGGACGAGGTTGCTTCTGAGGAATGTGGGGTTGCCACCTCCACTACATCAACATCCACTCTGCAGTAGTTTTGTTTATGTAATTATTCACTGAGAGGTATGCGACTCATTCAGTGTGTTACAATAACAAATAGTGTATTTTAATTGTGAAATGATCTATTTTAAATCTAAAAATAAATTAGAGAAAGCTTAGAAAGATTGTGAGTTTTTTATTTCTGGCACAGATGCATATTCCTCAGCTGAATGCAATTGTAAGCACATAGAAACTAGAAGATGTGATGTTGTATGTGTTTTGAAATCTATAGGTTTTCCAAAAACAATAGCTGAAGTTGTAAAATTAAAAGACCTGAAAATAACTAGTGGTTTTAAAAAGTAAAACCTTCTTGCCTTTATTCTTTCAAACAGACTTCCAGAATTTTCAAACTGAGAATGCACATTGGTGATGCTTTCTTTCAAATGCTTTGTTTTACCTTGCATAAATAATGGAAAGTTCATAGAAGAACTGGAAAATGTAGGATTAATGTTATGTTTCCCCATTCACAGAAAAGTTCCAAGTCACAGTGCACAGGATAATGCTGTATACCTTTGCTCACTATATGATTAAGAGATTACCTGGAAAATGTCTCATTTCACTTAAAGGAATGCATGAAAAGGAACAAGGAAACAAAATAATTCTGATCGGATATACTAATGCTAATTATGATGAATATATATCTGCTCTGAAGTTTTCTTTCATCTTGCATATTGTGTAATGTATTTTGAGGCTTATCAAGGATACATACTGTGTGCAAATGTTTTAAATATGCTTTTTTATGAAGAAAAGTCTGTCTCAAGGAAGTTACGTAACTTTCTGATGGGTATTCCTTGGAGGTGGAAGGAAGGAATAATCTACATTTTTAACTAGTGATACTGTGATAAAGTCATAGCATAAAAATAGGATGTAGCATTGCCAGACAGTATAAAACTGACCAAAAAAAATTCTGGCTTATATCTGTGTATCGTTATAGTCTATTAAGGTAGGGATATTATCATTTATAAATGTGAAGGATTACCCCTTACATAACTACATTATCTGAAAAATTAGTTTTTTGAATTGTAAAGCAAGCAGCACACAGTGTTCATCCTTACAATAAGCTAAAGCAAATTTAAGAGTGGGTGAAGACTAAATTATTAGAAGCTTAATGTTTTCTAATCCTGTGACCTGTGTACCTGAATGGAAATCTTCCAGGAATTATCCATATTTCCTACTGTGATATCATACTACTTTTTGTGATTTGGTTGGTGATTTCCTGTTCCCTTTCTTGGAAACAGTGGTGGCTTGAGAGAGACATACATGATGTTTTAATTAGATTGAATGCTCGGATGGTACAAAATCAAGCAGTTTGAAAGCAAGTTCTTCTATAATTGTTGTTTGAACATCTAGGTAGCTTCTGACCCTGGATTCCTATGTGTCTGTGTTATATGTAGGGTAGAAAAGTCTTTATAAACCTTGACAAGTAGTATATAGTTCAGTCTGATCTAATTGACCATTTTGTGCTGGTCAGTATTTTGCACAAGATGATGTAGATTTTCTTCATTGATGAAGTAGAGAATAGGGTAGGTGAGTGTTTCCTAAACTTCTTGCAAATGAGCCCAAACAGTGTGCACATCTACTTTTATGCAGTCCCCAAGGAAAAATTTACTACTGTTTACTACTTCTAATTTCTGGCAGCAGCTCAGTTCCTCAAGGCATTGGGGAGAAAGGCATGAAAATCAGCTGAAATTATCAGCTGCAGGTGTTAACACTCTTCATATTGCCTGAGAGGAACTGAGCTACTGCCAGCATTTAAGGTAGTTCTTTAATCAATGTAAATATGTACAGCTAATAATTATAGCTGCTTCTTACTTCCCTGAAGAAAATGAGCTGCTTCCAGTAGTAAATCAGAGTAATTTGGTTTTACTGTTTTCTTCTTACTTTTTAGTAGCTTAATTTTTTGAATTAAAATTTCCCTTGCCTATTCCTATTACTTCCTATTACTTTGTTGAGGGTTGCAATTCAAGTATGAGACACTGGTCTAGGTCACTGCTACTGTTCAGCAAGAGTAACTTGAGAACAGATGGCAGCATTACTAGAACCTGCATTATTCCATTTTAGGTTATTCTGTCAAATAATACTTACTTTGTCTTTCGTAATACAACTGCTCTTTTTAAAGATTGGCTAGTCTGTTTTTTCGCCTAGCAGTAGATGAGTGTACCTTGGTCAGCGCATGACTACTAGCAGAAGTTCCTTCTGTTATTAGGGAGAAGATCAGTACAATTAAACAAGATTGGAGAATCTGTGATTCTTACTGTAAATAATTCTTAACCTCTGTTAATATTTCTTGATAGTACCAGTAAAATAAACCCTAAAACTTTTATTCAAACTTTTTTAGAGTAAAGTAATGCAGGAAGAGGGGGCACTAAAAGTAGTAATTTTTAATTAAATTTCAAAATCCAAACAATGAAGCTTGATCTCCTAGTTATTTCTCCTTTTATTTGTTAACCTCACTTGCTGGTATTTCAACCTTAATGCTCTGAAGCACAGGAGAAAGAAAAATCCAATACTGAGTATTGCTTGTCTTGTAAATAAAAAGAAAAAAAAATCACCTAGCTACTGAGTCTTTATCACCACACCAAAACAATAATCTTAGCTCTATTAACACCACCTGTGAGTTTTTGCTGGCAGCTCTCCATCATCCTGCCTATGATAAAAATACATGCAATGAATATAGTAATACAATGAAACGTGTACTAACAACTCAGCTACTGCTGCTTGCTAGTCTATTAGCTCCATTTGTTTGGTTCCTAAATAAATAAATAAATCTGTATCTGCATAGCAAGTCACTGGTAGCTATGAATGGAACTGAATATTTCCTAATAATTGAAGAAAATTAATCTAGGCAAATGTAGATTTTCCTGCTCAAATTTGCTGAGTAGCTGTTTCTGTAGTGGGGAAAAATATAAAGAAGTTTCATTCACCAGGCTTCTTTTAAAACCTAGAGAAATTCCACTGAATGTTTTCTGTAGTGGAGAAGAAGGATTTCTTGGAAAAGATTGTCTTTCTTAGTGATTAAGATATGGTCAAGCATGGTCTTGGCTATAGCTATACTGACTTAAGTGATTGCCACTTCAGCTCACTGTCAGTTGCCTTGTTTTTTTTAAGTTTACTACAGGCTACCACCCTGCTAACACAACATGTTGATGTAGCTGCCCCAGCCTAGTTGAGTCAAAACTGTCTTGACCAGCATACATGTTTTTAGTAGGACTATTTTTAAACCAGATACCTATAGCTAGTTTGTTCAGTGGAGCCCTACCATTATCAGGACTCACACAATGTCCTTTATATGCAGTGTAATGTCCTTTATATGCAGTATTTTGATAGTGAATGGTATTTTAGTGCATCCTTTTAAGTCTAAATCTTGTCACTTTTCTGAGGGCAAAGCTTGTGTTAATTTATATTTGACTTTGCTTGTGCAAGAACAAAAGTACCCTCAAAATTGACTTTAAATATGGATAGAAATGTATTGACATTTTCCATAAGCTAATTTAGCAAGTATGCTTTGGCTGCACATGTTAGTTGTTTAAAAGCTGTATGTGGAAATGGTGCCACTTTAATAATAAAGCCACTGAACTTGTAGAAACAACAAAGTACTGCTTGGTTTCTCTACACAATATAGTTGATACAGTTTTTCTTATCTTCTAGGATCTGGTTATGAAAAATTCTTCTAAACTTTTCAGAACTGTCACCCTGAGGTGCTCAAGAGTCGCTTTTATTGCATCTCATGACTTTGGAGTTCTTTAAGTACCAGTAATGGCTGCATCCTCCTCAGTGGAGGTCAGTGTTCATACTTTCAATGTTTTGACTCCTCTCGTTTTCTGTGTATACCCTTAAAATAAACTAAAAAATCCTTTCAGTAGGAGTGTCATGCCTTATGATGAATGATTGCTTAACAATATATACTGGCTAAGTTCTGCAGTAATCCAGCACTCAGTCTTCTTATTTATATAACATTTTTCACTTTCAAGAAGCATGACAGCTAACAGAGGTTACAAAAACATTGGATTTGAATAATGTGCCAAGAGTGAATGCTGTCCTCTGCTTAGATAACTTGGAAAGAAATTAAATTATCTGTACCCTACTAACGAAATCAGACAAAGACATACAAAAAGAGATAAAATACATACATCTACTCCATTCATAGCCATCTGTCTCACTGTGTAGCAACAAAAGTGTTGAAATGGTTTGGAGAAGCTCAGGATATATTGGCTTCTTAGGAATATTTTCTGAACACAGAACTGCAGCTTCTATATTATTGCTGTCACCTTGTAACCTTTCAGAAGTGTTAAAATAACTTTAAAATGCTGAAAATAGCAGATAGCACTATTTGACTTCCTGGTGTATAGCAAAACTTGGAGATATATTTGCTTTACATGGTGTCTATCCACAAGAAATCTGAAAACAGATTTCATGTGAAAATCCCTGAGAGGTGGAAGAACATAACTAATTCTGTTTCAAGAGCATGTCATAGGCACCTAAGCAAATGGTGCATCAGACTTATTCATCAGCCTACTACAATAGGACAGTGTAATGTCTAAATAAACTTGCTTGTACACCACCATATGGTAATCGAGTCTGAAGTACAAAAGCAGCAAAATGTGAAATGCTTTGAGTGACACCTAATAAATATGGTGAACATTCTTCATGAGCTCTGAATAAGCAGGGCTGCTCAATACTGTGCAGTTCTGACTTGGTGCTATGCATTTTGTAGGTGTTTTCTCCAGTATATTTTTTCACTGTTGTGAGGGTGGGTTAAGAGAAGTTACTTTGGCTAAAAACATGCTGAAATCCTGTGCTTTCTCTTTAATTCCTGACACATGATTCTTGTAAGCTGGATTTAATAGCTTTGCATTTTGAGCAATGTGTATTGGTCATTCCTCTCCACCTCCCCTTTCTGTAGCCCGTTGGCATCATCTTCGTATAATCATCAGGAAATCCATGTGTAATTTTTAGCTGATGTTATTTTGGATTTTTCTTCTTTAGCTAGTCTTAACTTCTGCTTCTGCAAGACTGATGTTTGCAATGTATTGTACCTCCTCTTTTAAAATAAATGAGGGAATACTAAAATGGCTGTTTTCCCAACTTAAATAAATGATATCAAGATCTATTATAGAACTGTAAGTTTCACTCTTTCACTTTACCTAAACATTGTCTAAATTTAAATTCATTTTGTTGTTGGCCTAGGATAAGTGCTTTTCTTAATGACTGGAGGTAGAGAAAGCAGAAAAAGAAAGAATGTTTGAGATTTTTACATAAGGGAAGATAATAGCTTTTGTTTACTCTTTTTGCAAGGATTTTACAAAATTATAAAATACAATAAAAAACTATTGTGCTGCAGTTAGCACCTGGTCTTCTAATTCTCTAATTTCTGCATGATTTTAGTAGCTTGTGTTTTGTATATCCCAAAAGAGAGATACTAAGGAATCTTTCAATATACAGGAAGTTCAACAACTCTGCTAGTAGGTATACAGTTAAGATTGTGCTTAATTCTTTTTTGCCCATTAGAAAACAATATAAAAATCCTGTGGCTCTAGGTGAATACCATGAAAAGTAAAAAAAAAAAAAAAATGGATGTACATGAGTAAAAATGTCTAAAGCAGTTAAGCATGGAAAGAATTCTATGGATTGATGTTGAAGGAGGGCTGAGAGTTAGGGAACGAGGCTGTATGATAGAACCAAAGAAATGAACTCTGAAGTTCCTTGTGCCCACACTGAAATTGCTCATGTCTGAGAAAGATGATGTAGCATTGTAGAACTTTGATCTATATGTCAAAAGTTTAACCTTTGTTCCCATTTCAGCTGCTTACCTACTATGGCATTTTTGGTAATCTATTCCTAATTTCCATTTTGGCAAAACTTGTTTCTCTCTCATCTCTCACCTTTCTCTGTAGTGCTTATTTACATTGGGATCTACTCTGATGACCTTTCATTATGTATTACTGCTTTATTTACATACATATACATGCATCTATATGTGTGTGTGTATAGAAGTATATATGCTACTAATCACGTTTCCTCTGCTTCCTCTAAGTTTATACAAACTTTAAGTGTATATAAGCACAATAAGGAAAAGGGCACAGTGAAGGAAAGTATTGAGAAGAATGGAGAGAGAAAACACTAGACACATAGTGGATACATGCTCTCTGTGGGGTGAAGAATTCGAAGAAGCTGAGAGGAGGAGGGTTTGTAGGCAGAAGGGAACAGGGTATTTCTTAAGAAGAGAAGGTGTCTATATGAATGGAGAGTGAAAGTCCTGAGATAATGACAAGTTAATGATGGTGTTGGGTAGAGAAGGGTAGAATGGTTATTTCATTATACTGATCATTTAGAAAATGTCAAATTTCATTAGCTGGGACCATTGACTATAAAACTCTTCAGATTGTGATTCCATGGTTGAAATGATTTTAAGAGCTGCTTTCCTATTATGTCACAGTGCAAGGTAAGTTATTTGTGAATGTCCCTTTGTACTCATCTGTAAGTTTGTGAACCCACAGTTCTTCTTTACAGAAGATAAAGGCAGGTACAAAAGCTTCATGGCAATGGAGCCAGTGTGGTTAATTACGTCAGTGTTTAAATTTTATATAATACATGTTAAATTGAGTAGATGTTATTCCTTGGAATTTTAAGTGCTGACTTCCGGAGTCCAGCTAAATAAATCTGATCGTAGGAGTCTTTCTGAAATTACTTGGTGCTGACTGATAATACAAGATTACAATCTTACGAAAATCCAATTGAGGCACTGAGGCTGTATAAGGAATCACAAAACTGTTGATTGTATGTGAAAACATGTCTTAGAAGTGCACATCTCTGTAGCTCACTAATAAAATTGATGTTCTAAATCTAAATTCCGTAGTAGGAATGTTTCACAATTTCAGGTGTTGTTCCACACTTAGTGAGGAAAGACTCACTTGCTGATTTGTAAGGTTGAGGGCTGGAGGGAATAATTGTACTGCATATTCATTTTTTGTATAGAAAAAAAGCTATATATAACAGATACAAAGTGCACGTGATGAATCCTTTTCTTAATTTTATCTTATGAATCAGTGTCTTGGAAGTATTCACCAAGGGAAGAAAAATAGATATTTCTGAAATTAATTAAATCAAGAATGTGTAGCATTTAAAAATAGCTATTTCTTTCATTAAGAATGTAGAAAAATAGAAAATAATCACTTAAAGTCAGTTATTAAAGTCAACAAACCTTACTTTTTTAGCATTGAATCTTGCTGTGTTTATGCAGATTGTTTACCAGGAAAGTTACTTATTAGATGCAGTTTTTCTAGGTACTGTTTTTTTTTCAGGTTTAAAGCAATTTGCTCTTTGTTCATTTTGCTACAAAACTGTGGCACCACTTCACTTATCAGACATCTCTTTTCAGAGTTTTATAACTTTGTCCATAAACACTTTATTCTGGATTGTAGATTGGTACTGTGGCTTTTGGCTAGGAATATGTCTTTCCTTTTGAAATAGTGAGAAGTAGGCTTTTGAAAATGACATAGGAAAATTTTGCAGCTTAAAAATCATAATTTAAGATTTTCTTGATTTTTTTTGTCTTGATTTTCTTTATGGCATTGAAATTAATCAATTTTAATGTTTACTCATTACTTTAAAATCAATCTATTATAATTGGTGAAGGAATTAAACCTGAATTAGATTTTGGTACACATATTTTGACATCTTTTAAGCACTTTAAGAAGTGAAATCAGTGTCTAATTTCCACTGAAGTCAGTTGGCACAAGATATTGTAGAATTATGGAAAACAGGCCTGGGGAGTCACCTAGACTGTCATTTTGCTCCAGAACAGGATCAGCTTCAGGATATCTGTAAGTGTTTGTCTTGAGAAATCTCCAGCAGTAAAAAGTCTAAGGCCTTATTCTGGCAATCAGTTCCAATATTTAACTGTCTTTACAGCTAAAGAGCTTGAACCTTGACTATACAAATGAAAGCTCTCTTTCTGCAGGCTAAGCCAGTTATTCTCTTTTTCTCAGATATCTCCCAGGGAAGTGTGGAGAGTTGTTTGTCACCTTTGGAGAATGTTCATTTCTTTGCTTTATATTTTTTCTTGCATATGTAAAAGTTGTTACCTGCTTTCTCTTCATCTCCTTTAAACAAGAATTTCTCTAAAATTTGCAGGTAGAACTCTCTTTTTTGGCTCACCTATCTTCATATAGCCCTGTGAGTTGTCAGCTGCTCAGTGGCCTCTAAGAAAAGGAAGCAAGAACTGCTTGTCATTACTGGCAACAAATACTACAGTCATTCCCTTGACATGTAGGAATGGTGCTGCTGCAGCAACTCAAGGGAGTTAATAATATTGTCCCTGTAAACATTTGCAACTAGTAGTTGGAGCTCTTTCTTGTTTGCTGGCGCTGGAAGAGCATAAATGCTGCTGACCCTGTCTTAGATGCTTTCTGTTGGCAGTGATAAATTAGAAACAATTGTTTAGACATGAAATTCCTTTTTGTAGGACCAAAAATGGTTTACAAACTAGAAGTGTCTTGAAATAGAATTTGTCAAAAATAATTTCCATTGGTTCACAAAAGGATTGTGCATTAATTAAGACAGTTGTGAGGGGAAGATAGCAGTTTTTGAATACAGGACCAGCCTGCGTTCTGAACTCTTACCGAGTCTCCCTGTGAGAAGTGAGGTCAATCACTGATGGTGCAAGTTCACAAGTAATAAGCATACTTAGTTATGAACACAGTTGGAATAGATTGTGATCTTATGTGATCAGTATTTTTCTAGAAATTCCACTTACTTGAAAAATAAAAACAGAAGAATAAATAGAATGTGCATCTGTAAAAATATAAGTGCTAAAACCTACCAATATTAGAGAAACCAGAAATAATTTTATTGATTATATTGCCCCATATTAAAATGCCTAAAATCTCTTACCAGCGAAGAAAATACCAGCTTTTAAATGAAAAATCTGAAACTGAAAACATTAAGGTTTGATAGTAAAGGTGAGTTTGCTTGCTGTAGGGTCCTTTTTTCCTAGTTGGATTACATCTCATGAAAAGATCCTTAAGCAGGTATATTTCACCAAGAAAGTCTTACTGAAAACCTGTTTTCCCATTAAGGAACACTATGGAAAAATTTTGACTACGTCTAGCTCAAACATAAGAAAATGGAGACCAGCTCCAAATCTATTCCTGCTTCATCCAGGTTATAGAGTTCGATCATTCTGAAACCCTCAATATAAATTACTAGAGTGCAGTCAATATAATAAATCTGTACAGAATACTTCCCCCCTTCCCCCCTCCTTCCCCCCTCCTCTCTCCTCCCTCTCCACTCCCTCCCCTTCCCCCTCT
>NW_028186344.1:330855-375548 GCF_003343005.1 Rhea americana
AAAAAAAAAAAAAAAAAAAAAAGCAAAACCAAAAAACAGACAAAAGAGAGCTTTTGAGACATCAGCAGGCCTGTACACTTTGCAGTCTTCCAGTTTTCCAAGAGGGGCATTGCCAGCTGTAAGCTGCTTCTTTGTGTTGTCTTTAAATCAGGGTACACATGCTCTATATTACCAGCCTTCAGGTTGGGATGCAGAAGGATGATTTGTGTCACAGTCTTCCTTTCTAAGCCCCAAACTAGAGGTTGCCAGTCTGTCTTTCCTATTATAAATAGGAATGGATGAATATGTTTTGCCTAATTTCAAATCCACTTAAAGTTCATGAGTTTGAAATTAAAAACAGATCTTAAATCTTATGAGGTTTGTGTTCTGTTAGAAACTGGCCTTTTGCCAGTACATGTCTGTACATTTAACTCTTATCCCTGGAATCAAATTCATATCTGTTCGCTATAGTAGGTCATTTGTATTTCTTTATATTCTCTTTCTTATCTCTTTTCCAAGTGTTTCATTGGCATGTACTTGCAGTTGTTAGAAAATTGCTTGTATAGGTGTCTGCTATCTCATGAGTATAAGCCTTTTGCATTACCTCTTTGTTTTTTTGTTTTTCACTTTGTTTTTTTGTTTTTCAGAGTTTGATATTCACTCACAATATCTGCCTTTGGCTTACTCTTCCACAATAATGCATCTCAGTTAGTAAACAGAGGATGAAATCCATTCTGTTTATATAAAAGACAGCATTTAGTGCTATATGTTTTGAATCTGGAATGAGATCCAACATTCTCGGTGCCCTGTAGTAAAGGTGGTCTTATCTTAGGGCAGCTATTAGTCTAAGAGGTGAAGTAATACCTGAAGCTGTACAGAGCACTGAGCAGCTGAACCTCCTTTGGGGCAAACGTGATTCCTTTGTCGTCGACTTTTTAATTTTTTTTAATTTAATTTTACTTTCTAGCTTTTTTCTGTCCTGCCTGTAACGCTTGAGTCACTCTGGCTCATGGAATACCATGCAACCCTGATGCAGAGGAGAATGCAAGGCCTGCACATTGACCCCAAATCATCTGCAGGTTTATATTTTATAGGTTAACTTAATTTTAGTCTTTTGGCTACATATAGATTTACTTGCTCATATTCTGCCTCTTTCTCTCCTTTCCCCTCTCCCTCCCGCAGTGTGCACCTATTAAAGAAATTAAGCCATGGGGATGTGTGTGTTTGTATGGATGCATGCATATGTGTGTGTGCATACACATATTTATTATTTATTGTAGTTATAAATGATTGTAATTATGCTAGAATTTCAGTGTCTACTAGATAATACTAACAGGTATTTTTAAGAGGTATTGTATTAATTTAATAAATTCTATCTGTGCTTTCCTTTGGTGAATAGAAAAGAGTTTATTTTTCAATATTTTTTACTGGGAGATGAGTATGTGAACCTACTGCAACTGTAGCAATGTACTTAACAAATATAATCTTTTTGCACACATTATCTGTGAATCAAAAGCATTTTTAAGTTATTTGTTGTTTACTGATACTGAGGAAAAGCTTATAAATAGTTCTAGGTCTGTCACTTGTTTATTTTGATGCTAAATGAAACTCAGATTATTTAAATTTCAATATGAATTTCATGCTATATATTTGCTCTTTAATAATTGCAAGTACAGGAGATGGAGTTTCAACAACAGTTTGTAATTCTGAACCCCGAATTTGTTTTCAGTGTATGYTCTGTAGTATTTACTTAGACATTTGTGTTTGAATAAAAAAGATTGCTGTAACTCACTAAATTTATCAGAAAACATTGTCCAGCATGTATATTTGAGCACACTTTTAAAACTGTAATGTTAATGATAAATATATTTTAGTAGTATTTCAGAATTTCAGAGCTGAAATTTTAAACAATAGAATTGGTCAACTTTCAAATTTTAATTAAAACTTCAACTACAATTTTCAGTTGTTGCATTAGAGATGAAAAATATACTAATTGAAGATCACTTTACTGTGTTATCTGGACTTCTTTTTTTTCCAAATTCCAATATTTTCAGATAAAGAAATCATGGTGAGAGAGAACTTCAAAATCCCTGACAACATTCATTTTTGGGTGGATGATTTTCTGCTTTAGCTACAATTGTTACTTGTGATCCATTTTTTCTGTCTCTCTTCTCGCTGAGCAATGTATTTCATACAGTCTATATTCAAAGATCCCACCTTAAATTTTAGAGAGAGGTTGAAATGAAGTGCTGGAGATCTGGACATGGGTACCATCAAAGGCAAGTGTCATTCCCCCCTCCCCCCGCCAAGACTCAGACTTTCATCATGTTTTCTCTAAGGCCTTTGCATTAAAATTTGGATATAGCTGCTGAGTTTAAATAGCAGATCTCTATTAAGAACTATTTTTCACTATACCACCAGGCTTTCTGTATTGCAATCTGCACTACTGATTCTAGTCAGTATGTACTATAAATCATGTTTGTCCTTAGTCAACTTTGCCCCCTTCTCGAGAGAAAATGCCAGTCTGAATCTTAAAAGACCCTCTGTGAAGAGCAGAAAACTTGCAGTAGCCTGAAAAATGACTACTTTTTCTCTATTAGGGGATGGGTGAGGGGATCAGCAGAAGAAACTACGAAGATAGGAAGTGTGTAGAGGAACTGCTGAAGTTGGAGGCTTTCACCAGCTGCTGTTTATTCTTGAAGATGGCCCTCAATCTGACTGTGGTACTTCTGGTATGAGGGTGATGGATATGGAATTGGGATGAAGTTCATCTCTTTTTAAATTAGAATTGAACAAGCGATTTCAATCACAAATTATGTGTCACCCTGACTATAATCTACCCATTCACTTTACAAAAGAAAGGAGGCAGCTGATTAAATTTAGCCAACATGTTTTTCTGCCTGCTGTCTAGACAATTGGCTTGGTTCCCATTCCTCTGGTCCTAGCGCTCTCTCCTAGTTATAGGCCCACTAGGCCACTTAACCACTCTGCTGTCATTTGGGCAGTTCGCTTACGCAGTTTGATAAAGGATATGCAGGGACAGGCTTTATTCTCTTAGGTCTTTGACAGAGAATGACGTATTACTAAATAAGCATACAAATAGTTTCTGTTTGCACTGAACAAATCACTCTGTTAAAGTGGAAATTCATAAGCTCTGAAATTGCGCTGCCTTTCTACTTTGGTGCTTCTAGAACTTTTACAAGCTCTTTCCCTTTTTATTCCTGCAAAAGTGGTATTCTTGTATCATCTTATCCCAACTTCAGTATGTATGTAAATTAGAAGCCAGTGAAACAAAGCAAAAAAAGCCTCAGTAAAAAAAAAAGACACAAAACCCAACAACAAATCTTACATTAAGTACCTCTCTGCTGGATTTTTGGATGTAGTTACCATTTGTATTTACAAATAGTTTTATGGCTGTGTCAGATCTTAAAGGTATAGACATTTGTTGTTAGAGCATATTGTAGCAGAATTCTCCCACTCAACAGTAGTATATATACCACAATCTTACTACTGCACTGGTTTTACAGTCTCCCRAAGATTCAGCTCTTTCTGTACTGACTATTATTATTTCTTGGGTAGGATTTCCAGGTTGGGGGTAAATTGGAGTTTAGTCTTGAGTAATATTTATGACATATCCTGAAAATTTTAAAAAAAGAGTGCTTGAAACTTAAGTATTTTAAGTACTTTTAAGGTATGCTTATGGTTGGAGACAGTTGAGGGCAAAACAGCTCCAAACATCAAAACTGTACATACTTGTTAGTGCTGCACTGAGCCTGAGCTAGATGCAGGTTCTACTTGCATCTAGCCAACTTGGAAAGTAGGCAGTGCCTGCATGTGTTTGCACACAGAAAACTGTATTGACACACGTTGAACAACACCTTATAACTCCAACGGCCACAGTGGAGTCCATAACTGCTACTTGGTGTGTTCTCATAGTGTGCTGCTACAGCTCAGCTACAGTTCAGTGAGGGAAGTTACTTTCCAGCCAGGAAGCAGGGCTGACTGGGGAGAACGGATATAGGAGGGACTTGGAATTGAATTTCCATGAGATAACATGGTCATTCAGATGAAGCAGAGCTTTGTGTCAAGCCTGTTCAAAATGAAAAGCTTAATTTTTCTTCTGGAAAATGAGGCACCTTACTGCAAAACATTTTACCATAGCATAGGCTTCCTCTCTGTGTGTTTTTTAAGTCCATATAAGTCTGGAATGCCATATGCACTTCACCCTTGTAACTAAATTTGGTATTTGAAATGACACCAGCAAAAGATGCACATCTCATGAGAATACACGTTTATTTAAAGCATCAAAATCGACACTCTATCATTCATCTTTTTTAAAATTACGGGGATTGTTAAGTAATCTGTAGCTGCTAACTGTTTCATCCTTTCTGGGGCTATTTTCCTGATTGCTTTCTTCTATATGGTGTATGGAATTTTGAGAGATTTTGTTTTGGTTGTTTGGTTTTTGTTTTATGTTGCCTTATTTTATTTACATGGCCAGCACAAGGCTGGGCAGATGCCATCTGTTACATATGTAAATTTACTGTACCTGATACTATTCTGCTTTTGAACCTAGCAACCACAAATGGCAGTTTTGTGAAATGAGCCTCGGAGGTTTTTTTGTTATTTCTGCTAGGCTCTTTACTACTGGTGCTGGGTGATCTGTGTTTTCAGTAGCTTGAACTAGTGTGTGCTTGCCACAAGTTTCAAGCAGTTTCTCTGAAAGCTTTGTGTTTTAATAATTATTAGATGGTCATCGTGGTGTTTTTCCTTAGAGTTGCTCAGATTTATAAGGCTAGGCCTGATAAAAATCACAACCTCCCAAACATTCTGCTTTGTTTTTGTTTTTTTGAACTAGCATTCTAATTAATCTTTTTAATGCAAGTGTTATAATTATTCTTTATTTTCTTCCTCAGGAAAGCAGAAGTTAATTAATATTTTTCAGGTGCACTTTGCAATTCTTGCATTAATGAAACAGCTTGTATTCTGCCATGTTTTCGTTTCTGTCTGAGTTGGATACAGGCTTCTGCAGAGATAGTTCTTTGATTCTTGTTAATAAATAGAGGTAGTATATGGTCTCTGGATACTTTCTGCAAATTATATAGGTTCAATTTTATAGAATAGATATGAAACACTGAAATAGCTGCTTCTAACTCCAAAGAGAGATTAATGCAGCAAGGAAAACAATATCCTCTTTAAAATCTATTTTTGTCTTTCCCTCTGCTTTGCTATAAAGCTTCCAGACCTTCCCCGAGACCCATCCTGCTTGACTTCCTGTTGCAAATGTGAGGAAACATTTGCATGTATCCTCACAGACAAGCTTTACTTATTTATTGGTTGTTGCTCCTCATTCTCATAGCATTATTCACAGTTTAGAACCTTCTAAATAAAAAAAATTATTTTCAGTTGTGCTGCAACAAAATGAGAGTCTTGAATTAATTGGGGCTTTCTTGGCTCTAGAGGTTAGCACAGGCTTACTGCCAGTGAGAATAATGTTTAAAACCGTGCATCATGAGGGAGGAGAAAAAAGGCTGCTCTTGAACCAAATTTCATATTGTGTTGTGTGAGAGATTCCACATGTTATTAGTTCATACAAATGTTTTTCCCAAGAAGCAGAACAAAGTATGATATTCAAAAGAGCATAACAATAAAACATATGGATTAAAAAAATCTGTCAGTTCAAATGAGCAGTATCATTCTTTAGTTTGCCTCCAGTGAGTCTGAGAAGTTGTTAGGCTGTTTTAAAATATGAGTTCATTCTAGGACAAAGAGAAGTTTTTTTTTCTTTAACATTTTCCTGTGTAAAACATTGCAGGGGGAGGAGAAAAAAGGGTGGAATTAGGCTCTGGACGCTGATGCCTTTGGATTTTTGGCATTGTGCCTTTTTACTGTTTTATTGTCTATTTTGGCTGAACTTGAAGTTCCAACCATGCTCACTGCCAAAAAAAAAAAAAAAAATAAAATAAAAAAAATAAAAGAGTTAGGTCCTTTAAGGATACTGAAAAATGAAGCCAGTTTTTGAATCCGCCACGTCCTGTAAGCAAATAAAAATGAATCTCTATGGAGCTCAGACGTTACTTCCTGTTCTGCTTTGGATTCCAAGCAGGAATGGAGCAATTTTTCCTTGCATCCAAAAAAAGGTGGGGGGGAAATAGAGGGCTTCAGAGCAACACAGTAAAAATCTGTGTGTAAAATGTGTAAACTTTTTTGTACACCTTAAGTAATAAACGTCTCAACTTGGAAAAATGTCCATCAACAACAACAAAAAAAAACACCCTTGGGCATTCATATTTTGTAAGACAATAGGCATATTAAAACTACACGTGATTTTTGTTGCATATTTTCTTTTTCTGATGGTTTTGTAACTATTACTATTAAACTTGCAAAGGTTTTAGTGTTGATAGCATATACTAATTTCTTAATACACACAAAAGTGATCTAGAAGATTCTACCTTAAGTTTCCTGAGGAGATCAAAAATAAGAGAGAGGAGACATTGTTTACTTCCAGATAAGGTAACTAGGATTTGGTTGTTAGTATAGTAATCTGTACATTGTGATAACCGGTTCCATAGGTAAGATAAAGATTTCATTGTTTAGGTGCTGCTACATTCTTAACGTTTTTGAGCAAATGAATAAAATATTTTGGCATAAGAGAGAAACTAGTAACACAAAGTAGACTTTTGAGTTTTTGCCACTGTAAAATTAGGAGTAATTGTAAGCTAAGCAGACCAGCCAAGCTTGAAATTCACTGTAGACAAATGTTCTTTGTGCATAATTCTAGAGGAAACTATTTTTGGTAGTGAATGAATATATGTAATCATTAACACATGACGGGGCCACTGTAAAGGCATAAGGCTGAAGCATGAATTCTTCCAGCACCCAAGAGGTGCTTTTGTATTTTATTTAATACATTGTCTGGAATGTGCTATTATTTTTACGTTCTCTTGTCTTATTTCTTAAGTTTATGTTAATAAAGTGACTTAATTATTTTTAGGAGAAAAAGTTGACTTTTTTTCAAAAGAGAGAAGATACTAGTCAGAAAAATCAGTTATTTAGTTGCAAGGAAACACAAAAGAAGAATCTGTTAAGATCATTAAACATCCATTTATAGGCAGTTTTCAGTATATACGTTTACTTTTGCTTTTCTAAGAAAGGTAAATTGTCTAAGAGACTTTACTTATTTATTTATTGAACAAAGGGTTATGTCCTAACAATCCCATCATGCATCTTGCCAGCATTTAAGGGCCTCATTTGATTTCTTATCTCTTGAGTACAAGGAGACACAGTGAAACCTGCCAGCACTGTACTGATCACAGTATTCTGAAAGTAGCTTGTAACAATACTATGTCTGTTATCTCTCTGAGTTTTTGGTCTGAGTTTCAAGAAAGGTTTAGAAGTGATGGGGAACAACAGAAATAGTATTGGTGCCAAAAAGATTGCTAGATGGTATTAGAAGCTGCTACATTGAACCTAGTTTGAGGCTGGCCTCCTTATGGGCTGCTGTAAGAATGTTGCAGATAACCCATGTGCTCCTGCTTTTCTGTTGCGTGGACAACTGGGTAGAAGCTTTCTTTTGTCCCTTTAATATGTCTTATGGATATTTACTATATTTACTGCATTTACTGTAGGATGGTAGGTAATGCATAGTGGTACGGATCAGACCTGTCCGTGAGCACCACTTCTGTGGAGCAGTGGGAAGACTTAGCAATTGTGACTCTGACCTCACAGACCCCTTCTCAGGTTGGTCCTGAGTCAGTTTGTCAATAAATGGAATAAAATCCTTAGTCCAATGAGAACCCTTAGTCAATGGGAATTTTATCTTCCTAAATTTGATGATCTACATACCTCAGCGGATGACCTAAGCCTGTGTTCTTTTATCTCTGACAGGACAGAAGGAAGTTAATAACTCTCTAATGGAAGTGGACTTTGTTTTTTACAATATTTTGCTTCCATTTTTTTTAAGACTGAACTCAAAAGGGTTATACAAACAGTGACTAGTGGGAATAAGATTTACTTCTAAGTGGAGAATTAAATCTGAGCTTTACATCTGGAAGCATTTACTGGATCAGACCCTACCTGATACTTTGAGTAGGCCAAGGAGTGTAACAGGAAGCAAAGAAAATGGCACTAGTAACACAGAACATCTTTTTAAAAAATGTGTAGTTTCAGATTTCATTCATGCAAGTTAATATTTATGATTTTACAGAAAATTTATGGTTTTCCAGATTGAAAGTTGGTATAACAACATTTTCACCTGTCATGTTCACTTAAGCCATTCAGTTGTCTAATTTGTCTTTAATCTTTAGAACCAAGCAATGATTCTTGACTGACTCCATGAACACTTCTCATCTTTCACACACCATAGAAATTCCATGATAGTTCTCTCTTATTTTAAAACTTGTACTTTCGAACTATGAAATTCAGTGCTGTTGTATTAGACTTGTGACTTAGTTTCGTAATTTCAGAGAAAAACATGTTGAACACAAATACTGTCCCAAACTTCTACTTCAGCCTTATTTCCTAAGGAGATGAGAATTACCCAGCTGTGTGATGTCTGTCTTGCACGTCTCTATTAATAGCGTCTGAACTGATTAGTGAGTTTTAACCAGATCTGACAGAGAAATGACTGTCTTAATACTGTGGGGTTTTTTTTTGTTTTTTTTTGTTTTGTTTTTTTTTTTTTTACCAGACCTGCACAATACGCAGCCTGAGGTCTTCTGCAGCCTTAGAGCATCTGAGAGTCAAACAGTCTATTTGGTCCGTCATTCAGAATATGTGTAACTGTCAGCCAGCCTGCACATGCTCTTACCAACCCATCAGTACAATGGTACGTCTACAACATAAGCTGTCTCTTGCTCAGCAAGTGGGGAAGATGAAAATAATCTGTGGTTGTGGAGAGCACAGGGACTATCAGAAGGATTTGGGGAATATTGTACTGGTGTGAAGAGAAGCATTGTCCATCGCCAAGATACTGAAATTGTTAGAGGGCTATCCACACACTTAAGTTGTGTGAGCTTTTAGTAGAAGTCTTGTTTAAAAAAAAGAAAAAAAGTATCTGGTAAAGGAGAGAGCTTCATTGTTCTCCTCATCATGGATGAACTCAACCCTTACTAGACACCAGAAGGTCTTTCTCACTGATATACTGACATGATTTTCTAGTGTCTGAACTATGCCTCAGCCCACCTGCAGACACAGGGAGAAATTGGATGTCTTTAGCCCAGGTACGGATAGAGATTGTTTTTCACACAGTTCATGTTTCTCTGTAGATCTGTAGCCTACAAATAGTTAAACTAAATTTTATGAATATATCTTTCAAAAATGAAATGCTTTTACCTGAAATAGTCCTGAGCTAAGTTCCATTCCAGATCACATCTGTATGTCCAGGCCCTATAATGTTGTTAAGGGAACAGAAATTTTACTGGAAATTCTTAAATTCATGCCACCTGCTAGTTACAGATTTAGTAAGAATATTCTTGGGTCATAGTAAATAAAGAAGTGTGAACTGCATTCTTAAAAATACAAGATAGTCTTAACATTTACTAAGTGCTTTCCTGTTTTTATATGTCTTCTGCAATTTTCAGTACTTTATATTAGAAAACCTAGCAATCAATAGCAAGTGAAAAAGGGACTCACTGGCTGTGCTTATCCTAATCCTGTTTG
Organism: Rhea americana; assembly: GCF_003343005.1. NCBI lineage: Eukaryota > Metazoa > Chordata > Aves > Rheiformes > Rheidae > Rhea > Rhea americana. The sequence continues at coordinate 340,495 of NW_028186344.1, forward strand.
TAGTTACAAAGTTAATTACATTCTAGTCTCTACTATTCATTTCTCTCTTCTCCCCCCAAAATTCTGTATTTTAATCCAAAATGTTAAAATGATGATAAATTGTAGCCACTTCGGGGTTGAAGTAGTTGAACTGTGTTGACTCCTCCCTCTAAGGAGTATGGATTGTCCCTTAAAGGACAAGGTAAATCTGGCAAGTCAAAAGGGGCATCCTATTTGAGCCTCAACAGCCATCCTTTTAGAGGCAACATACTGCTTCCCCAAAATGATTTACGTTGCCCTGCTAGCATGTTCTATTGAGGTGATTAAATCTTGTTTTACAGAGTGAGAGATAGTGTAATTGTAGTTCTATTGTGGGATATTGAGACCAGAGGGAGGAAAAAAATTGGTGAACTAACAGGAGAAAAGACTAAATGATACAGGCTCCAGTCCTGTCCTAAATCTTTGCAGTGGATCCTGTGGAAAAAGATATTTTTGAAGTATCTGTTGGAAAGACTGCATGTCTTGGCCCTACTGTGGATGGATGTTTGATGGCAAGCCGAAGGAAAGGAAAGCATGCTCTTGATTTTTGGCATTCAGAAAAGACTAGTAATTTATGGCCTCATCTATGTTCTGTACCTTTCAACAGAAAGATCATATTTCATTATTGGTGTCACCAGTACAACCCCCCTGCTTTCGATTAAGGAAGTTTAATTGCTAAACAAAAACAGTCCACCAGCAGCCAAACACCCTGCTCATTTGTACTGCTGATTCTGACACATTTCTGAAAAGATACAATCTGCACTTAAAATCATCTACCTCTTTGACAATATAAATGTTTGATGAAGTCTAAGAAACAAGTAATGCATAAGATCATTGGGCGTTGCTCACATCTAACAGTGAGTAATTGGAATTCCAATTCTCAGTCGCAGATCTCTCTGAATACTCTGCTGTTYATGGTTTCTTTTGTTGGGTGTAGAAGGACTGTGGTAGCTTTGAAACACTGTTGGTACATGCAGAGCATATGTGATGAATTTACCAAGCATATTCTTTCTGTCTTTTAGGTATAAGTAGGAATGTGTTTGATTAGCTGTGTATTTGATTTTCATTCTGTGCAGGACTTGCCTGCTACTGATTCTGAACGAACTAAAAATACCTTTTGATAATGTCTTACATTTTGTTGTTGTTGTTGTTTTTGTTTGTTTGTTTGTTTAAAAATCATCAGATAGTTTTCCTTCTGCTTCACACTTACTGAAACAATGTTACAGTGTTCACTGGAATTGTTACTGTGATTAGACAGCAGATTAACCATCATAGCTCTTCTTCTTGAGGCAGAAATTGAGGGAAGGAAAGTTACTTGTTTATAAATTTATTTTGAGGGTTCAATAAATGGTAGAATTTGCTGTGGAGAAAGACTTGAAAATATGTGATAAAGTGAATTGATAGAGAAAAGAGTTTGTGATAGTAACGGGAAACTGCACCAATTGCTCTAGAGGAATTTTAAGTTTAGGCTGCTGTTCCAATGTGCAGTATGTATGTGTTGGTTTCCACTGTGAGCATTTACTGAAGTCCTGAGCCTTCCATGTTTTGCAGGATTATTGTCATTAGTAAGGTAATTAACATAGTTTATTAGTAATGGCTGATCTTCTTTAGATTCAATTCTAGTATCATAAATTAGATAACCAAATGAGGTTTTAATTCTTTTTTTTGTGTATGCTTCTAGAAAATAAAATATTCAGAGGTATGTCAAGAAATTTAATGGTCCCAGGTTTGATGGATTCTCAGTCTTTAGTCAAGAATATCTATCTGAAAGAGAGGCCTGAGTTGAACCAGTTCTAGACTTAATGTATGAAACATTTTGAGTGCATAAATCAGCAGAAAGAATTCAGACATTATTACAATGATCATTTGATCTTAATCCCTGTTAGTATTTAAAGCAATTTTAAAACTACCAGAGTAGTCTTAYAGAGATTTCCTCAATGTGGAAACTTGAACATATATTCATGTTATCTGTGGGATAGTCCTGTTTTTGTAAGAAATTAGTTAACTTAATACTGCTAGCAAAGGTCCAGGGTAAGCAGGTACCATAAGATTATGATCAGGCCATGATTATGGTGTAGTACACAAAGGAAAAGAGGTATTGCTAAGAGTGTAGTGCAGGTATAGTTTTATTACTGTGTAGTAGTTGAGGGTGCTTCTGTTCATGACTTTATGCACACTGGAACAGCAACCTAAACTTAAAGTCCTTTATGACTATAGCCGTCTTTCAGCTGCTACCTTTTTTGCTTACAAATGAACCAATACAGCAAACATCTCATCTTGCTTTCTTGTGATATGTTTTGTTATCGATCAGCAACCACATCATTTTTCTGTCACTCCTTTAAATCTCTTCATTGTATCACTCTTCAAAAGCAATTTATTAGAGTGATTAGAAAAACAGCTTCTTCAATACATCGCAGCATTTATTCCTTTATTCAGAAATATACAGAAAACAATCTACAAAATGTAAATGAAAGACCTGCATTCATGGAACTTACTTCAAGGTGCTTTTTCATTTTGAATTTCTACAAGCTCTATGCAGCCAAATTTTTCTGCTAGACTACTGCAGTTTCTCCTCTTTGGTAGGTACAGAGGTTACTGTCACATATTGGATAGGTCTTTTTCACCTTCTCTGGTTCTGAAATTCCGCTGTTAAGATCATATGATTATGGTTAGAGCTAACTCTAGGATTTTGAAGAATGCTGAGTAATACCTACTAAAGTTTTACATCTTGCTGCAAAACGATATATTCGTAGAATAAAAAGGAGTGAAGAAACAGGATGAGCAATTTCTACTGTGACTTACCAAGATTTGGAAATGCAAGTCAGAAAGGCTCAGGACTGGCTGTAGGCTAGGTGGCTGATCAGATTAGTGCCAGTATCAGTGGTAAAGTGTGTTCAAGAATGTTAGCCTAATGGGATAGTTTTGATAGCCATTGGCAGCTGGTTTGTCTGGAGGCAGGCTTTGATCTGAATCTGGAGAAAGACTGAATTCCTGCTTTTGAGTTTGTGGCAAGGCATCTGGCTACTCTGCCTGTTTTGAAGCTTAGGAAAAGTTATCAGTATGCTGCTGCATACTTTTTTTTTTAAAAAAACAGAGAAAGAGAATACTGAGGGTCTGTCACTGACTGCTTTATGCAGTCTTATTTCTTATCTCATGAACTTGAATCTATTTCTTTTCTTCTCTCAAGTTATTTCATTTTTGAATTTGAGTTGCTAGGAAAGTAAATGCTTAAAATAAAACCTTGAGAGGTAATTATGAAGCTCTTACTGTGGAGTAAGGGCTGCAATAAGTGAGTTAGTGAGTCATTAATACTTAAATTCAGCTTATTAAGAAAGAGTTACTTGAAGTAAATGGGAAAACACAATGGCTGTTGGCCCCACTAGAGTACATTTCCTTTAAATTATTTCAGTTGAACTCTTGATCATCTAAGGATTTAAGGAAAAAGTCATACTTTTAGAAGTGAAAGTGAAGATTAATTTGTTGAACTAGATGCCCATAGATGCGATGGTGGAATTAGCTCAACTGTTTGATGGTGTTCGTACTGATTTTTCACACTGGAGAAACAGATTGATAAATTCAGACCCTCTTATGTACATAGAGAGTGACAAAGTGAAACAAGGCATCTTTATCTTAATTACTGTTTATATGGCTTTCATATTAGAAATGTTTTGTTGAAGCAGTAAGTGGATACCTTCATGTGTGAAGGTTTTTTAATGGCTGGGATTTGGGAGTATTACAGCTTACGATCTTCAGTGAAATGTTTGATGGTGCCTTTGGGAAGGGTGTCAGCTGTGATATTTAGCATTCTGTTTCTCTTGTACCCAAGTGGGAATATGATACTCTTATAAATCAGGTTAACTATATCAAGACGTTTGGAATTAACTATGATGTCATAACCTCTAAAAAGTGCTAAACTGAAACAAATCACGCACAAATCCTTATCACAAATCCTACTTAATCCCTTTTATATTGCTTGTTATAAACAGACACATATCACCGTATACCTAGATTATACATAATAAAATATTATATACATTCCCCTATAGAGAAGGCTCAGTCAGCAGGGGATCGAGTGTGACATTCATCACACTCGATTACAACTTGGTGAATATGACATGAAGAATCAGCAAACGTTTGCTAAGTAAAAGCTGAGAGTTTGCCTTTATGTTCATGATCCTTTATATTAATTTTCTGAAGATATCTATAAAATCAATAGTTTGATTATGAAAACACTGATAGAATGAAGGAATAGTTATACTACTGTTTGGCTTGGTACATGTATTTGGGCAAACGTTTTTGCCTGAGGAGTTTGGGGTCAGTATGAAATCTTTACCTGTTAAATTGCTTTACCTTTTTACTGAAAATTGGCATATAATCAAGGGTTGAGAAAAATATTATGTATCTGAGGTGACCAGTAATCACAAACTGATGTGACTATGATCATAAGAGTAGTAAAAAACAATAGTTAGCAAAACTGAAAACTCAACAACCSAAAGTATGTCACAAGAGGAAGAAGGCTGTCACTTATCTTTCTCAGCAGAGAAGCTCTCCAGTCATTTTGGACCTGATATACAAAAATTGCCAGCATGCCCTTTGGGGATTTTGCCTTCCATTTCCATACAAACCTACTGTAATCTCTTAGAAAATCATCACTCTGGTTAGAGGATGCCTTTCCTGCTGTCAAGTGTCTAATTGACCTTTCTGAGCTAGCTGAGCTGTGAAGAATAGAGTTCCTCATCTCAAATATCCTGGAATCTTTCCATATCTCAATACTTATTCTAAAACATTTCTTAGGGGAAAAAAAATTACAAAATAGTTACTATGAAATGGCTTTTTGAGAATGTATTTTATATTCTTAAAATTGATAGGAATGCTGTGTGATATATTCATGCAAAATAGGAAAACAGTCCATGCAATACATATTTTAGGGGAGCTAACAACTTATATGCCTTGTTCTCAGTAACTTACCAAATACACTCAAATTTAAAACCAGGTATATTCTATAAAACATTGTGTTTATATTATGCAGTCGCAAGGCTGGAATCTACTAGAAATGATTGCATATATTGCAGTATTTCTGAATTTTAAAATGGAAATTTTTACTTGGATAAAATTGACCAAAATAGTAATTTAATACCAATCCTGTTATTTGTGTTAATATTTGCCATGTATGTTTAATATCCCCAATAAAGTACTTTATATGTAAGATTAGTCTCTTAGTTTGAATATAATCTCATTTACCATCTCCCAGACCTTCTGGTCCTGTCCTATGCTCGGTAGTGTAATTGTATGTGACAGATGTCTCATTTTCAACTGAAATGTGCAGAGGAAGGGTATTCACAAAACCACTGAAAAATACTAATCCTGGCCCAAAGAAGTCACACTACCACTAGACCATCAAGTCAGTCTTCTGTGTTACATTTACACACAGGCATTACTAAGGCAGCAGCAGTAACACTTACTGTTGATTTTGAAATTGAAATTCAATAAGAATTGATTAAACCAGTGATTTGTTTCAATTTTTTTTATTAAAAACTGAGTTTTTCTCTGCAACCTTGCCAGTTTAAGATCAGACAGCAGTGTTTTGGCAGATGCTCTTTTGTGTTTTTATATGTAAGTAGCAGGTTTTCGTACCACTGTTGTCCAAGAAAGCAGAAAATCCAAATGGAATTTTGTGGCAAAATTGCTTTTTGTAGTTGCAGCCAAATGGTTTATTTGCCTCATGTTTTGTTCAGTTATAATGATGTCAATGTAAGTGCTGTCTTCTCCCATCCCTCAATATCCTGTTCTAATGATGCCAAAAAATTGCTGCTTCAGAATGCCTTTATTTTAATGATACAGTTTGTTGCAGACTGACAGAAGCTGAAGGTTGATGATTTAAGTTACTCTGAAAAAAAAAGTTAGAATTATCTGTTTTCCCTTAAAAACAAAAATTAAAAAACCCTCTAAATCTTGCATGTCAGGCAGCATCAAGGCACGTTTATCTTCCTAAATCAAAATCTGGCATAGGACCTCTGTTGATCTAATTTGCTGACTACTTTTTCTGCATCCTTTGCCATTTCTTTTCTCCTTGTACCTTAGTGGCTGCCCTTGTATCTGTGTTGTGTGCACCCCTTCTTACTGTGGCTCCCTTGATTTACTCTTTGCCTTGCTGCCTAACTGCTTTTTTCCTGACGATCTGACTTTCCTCCTGTCGAAGTTCCCAGTACTGATATCTGGTCTGTTGTTTTCTCTTAGCCTCAGACTGTGATTATTTTCCATGCTTCTCAATAAGCTCTTCCTACTGTCTCAACAAATGTCCTCTTACCAGGCCTTATTTAGCACACTAGTGCGAAGGCACTGTAAAATCTCTTTGCCCTGGATCTTCTGCTTGGATCACCACATTTCTCTTGGTTTTCCTGAATGCAAAGTTCTTTTCCAGGAGTGCAAAGAAAGACTAGTTTTCTTTAACAGAACCCTAATTTAAGAGGATTGTACGTAAATAGTGATTTTGTACTTGTAGGTGAAGATAGATGTTGTTTGAAAATCATGGAGATAACACCTGAAATAAATGCATATAATCACTTACTTTTCAATAAAGAAATCATTGCTAAGAGAATCCACAAACCCTGCGGTAAAGCATGGGACTGTTACTCCACCTGTATATGAATCTGTATGAAACTTGTAGGACTTGTACTAGCAGAATTCTTTTTTTCTTCCTTCTTTTTCTTTTTTCTTTCTGTTTTTTAAGAAGAGCACTTAACAACTCTTTCAGTGAGTTTAGTAAGCTGCATATTACATCCAGGATTACCTGCCGTGACTGAGAATAGTAAATGGAGGCAGAGAGGCAGAAAAATGAGGGAAACAAAAATGGCTTTCAGGTCCTGTTGAGCTTCTAGCTCAAAATGGATCTCTAAAAACTTGCTAAAAAGGAGGAGAGGGCTTTTTTTTTTTTTGGAGTAAACAGCTATACATTTTTTTTTTTGAGCAAGTTTGAGCCAACTGTTATCAAACTACCTGTGTAACAGTGATTACTTTTTCTACCGTAAATGCATCTGGAAAGTATGAAGATTACTTGGGAATATCATGGTGTTAAATTACATTTAATTTACTTCAGACTTTCTAGTTTCTTCTCTTTTCCATGACTAGCAGATCTGTTCACATTCCTACTGCAGAGCAGACGAGTTTCCATGTTTGTATAGCAGATATCATTCTAACTCACAGCCTTCTAAAATACGGGAATTCCTGTATAGCCTGCAGATGAACTTTTAAATTGTCTATCTCAACTGCTGAAGGTTTAGCAACCAAAAAATTTCTCTTAGGTTGAGCTCTCAGGGGCTGGAGATAGGTTTTTTCCTATCATAGCTGCATGTAGATGAAGTATGTGGTTATACCTATTGAAAAAAGGTTCATTGTAGCTAAATTTTGTTAGCTGCTCCTGAGCCTAGGTGTCCTATCAATTGGCTCATCCTATAAGGATGGCTTGCCATCTGTGAGCAGAGCATGGTGGATCTGTGTCTTAAGTTTTTGCGGCAAGCAGACTTTACCTTAATGTAGCAGCATCAAAGTAAAGTAGTGATAATGAGGAGTTTACGATTCATGGTTTTGCCCCAAGTTTGAGATGAAACCATGATTAGGTCATTTTACTTTGTTGAACCTCTTCATTTTTCTACATGAAAAATGAAGCCAAAGATTTACTATTGGATGTTCAGAATTTTTATACATACGGGTGTACTGTGTTTATTTCCTGATGATTTGTGAGGTTCATTTAAAAACGTACTGTAAATGTGAAGTTTGTTTATTATTCAGGGAATACTGATATTTGTTTTAACTTTAAATATAGCCACTATTTTTAGTAAAGCTGTTTTCAAAGAGCTCATTTGCCCTCTCTCAGTTCGTTATTTTGGATCAAATTCAGATCTGAATTAAACGGGTACAGCACCATTGAATTGATGTCTGTATGTTGTCTCCTCCCTTTGAATAGCTGTAATTCATTCATTTTGGAATGCAGTAACTATTTCCCCCAACCCCCTTTTAATGAATATGAGGGAATGGCATTAGAACAGCGCTTAATGAGTGATAATATGTAAATAGTAGTTGAGAAACATATTGAAGGCTGTATTTTGCTACTGCACAGAAAAGCCAGGAATATTATTTTAATCTCGAAGTGATCACATGCCCACACGTGCTGTAGGGAGATGAGAAATTCTTCCTAAACACATAGAGCATACATAACAAAATAAAATTTTCATAGTTAATCAGAGGTTAATTGAGCTTTTCTCTGCCTTCTCTGTTTTGCTGCCATTGCCTTTCTTGCTTAATGCAAACTTACCATCCTCTTTGATTCTTCTCCAAGGCTATTACCTCCTGCTTGGTGATTATATTCTGGCCATCTCTGTCTGGTCTTCTCCAGTATGATCCTTCCATGATGTCTGAATCCTCCCAGGAGTCCTAACAAAACAAATGTACATATGTTGTGGGTAATTTTATAATTTGGGTTCATTTATACCTTGGCAGGTATTTCTCAGTGGTGTTTTTGACTCTTGAAAAAGGTTTAACAAACAATTGATAGTATTTCTTTGTCTTTGCAATTAACATGAAAGCAAGCATGCAAGACATGAATATTACTTTATGGTGGAAGGAAGACTTTCTCCACAGATACTAGGATGATTAATGACATAGTTCTAAATTTTTAGATTAAGATCACGTAATAGAAAGTGAAGACTTGTCACAAAATTTGAATACTGGACACTTGCAACAAAGAACACTGAAAAAAACTTAATTTCATTAACTGCAGTATTGCCCCGATAGTGACACTTCTGAGTGATTGGTCAGCTTCTTATAGCTATATCTGTGCTTTTGGGACAGCTGCTTAATTTTCATGCAGAGAGTGGTGGACCCTCTCCCTGTATAGATGAAGCTGTTCCATAGGACTCCCTATCAAAAGAAATGCACTGATTATTGGGGGGATTTGTGGGCAGGGGGAAGGGACATTTGAAACATAATTGATATAATTAAAAAAAAATACTTGCACTCACTAGTTTCGTTCTGTGTGTACTCTGAAACAATGCCATTCCATGTGCTGATTTTTGTAAAGTTATTTTTCTTGTCATTTTTTGTAATAGGTCTGTTACATTTTTGGGGTCTCCTTTGTGTCTGTCTACAGTAGGTCCTGGAATAGATGCCATATTTCCAGCCATTGTTGGAAGGGAAAAAAAATACTTCCTTCTCATTGGATTATTTGCTGGTTTGTTGTAGCTGGTCACCTTTTTCCCCCGTCCTCCCTTCTCTCTTTTCCTCCATACTTTTATGCCGTTTTACAGCATGTCTGGCATGCAGATTTGGATCCATACTTTCTTTTGTCCTCAACAGACAATATTTTTCCATGTGTGAACGAACACTTCTGGTACTTACGATGTATGCATTTAATTTGCTGCAGCCTTTTAACATATACAACAAAGATTCCTGATTTCAAAGTTTGTTCTTAATCAAAGTCTGGCACAGCGGACTTTCTTGTTTCTCAATGATTATTAAGCCTGTTACCATGATCATCTTGCAGTGACACTGTCAGAATCTTACCTTACCTGTCAGTATCTTGAAAGCATCTTCCAAGCCTTCATTAGGAATTCAGTAACCACAGACTCTGGAAGTGTGTATGTCTGTGTATCACGTGTGTTCTCTTAATGTTACATTAAATGATTGCCAGATGGCACTGTTAAAAGCACTGATTTTACAGTATAGGTAGAACCTTGATCCTTCACTCTATTGCCTTGTATTGTTCCCATCCATCCAATTTGTTAATGTAATTATTTCCTCTTTCTGTCTTCTTTCCAAATAGCAAAGCTTGCCATACACAATCTTAAACCCAGACCATCTACATGATAGTTCTATAGTCACATGGTTGAGAAAGATATGTGCATTTCGGAGCTCATTTCAAGACAAATATATCAATTAAATGCAAAGAATTTTCGTTGTTTTTTTCAGGGGGGAGGGGAGGCAGCATGAAAATAAACTTGCATAAAATAACTTGACTTATCATTATGTTTACATAGTAATGAATTTGATAGACCTGAAGCTTTCAGTTCATTGAAAGGACATAGATTTTATCAGGAGTCGTTGATTTCACAGAGCATGTTTTCGGTAGGAGAGCGAGGCTTCACATGAATAAAAATACACCATGACTGTATTTTTTATATGCTTCTATTTTTATTTTTTAAATTACTCTGAATCTATCTGTGGCCTTCATTTGTGGCCACAAGGAATAAACCCTATACAAAATGTGTCAAAAAGCTTGTGTATGTCTTGGGCCCATCTCTAATCAAGATACCAAGTTCTCCAGTAACCTAACATTTCTCTGTCTTATGTTTTGAACTGGAATTAGCTTTTTGAATAGTCTTGTCAATAGAATTGCTTTTTATTATAGAGTTCTCTTTCATAACAGAGGTATATCTTTATATATTTTCTTGCTGTCATGACTGCAACAGCTGCTGCTATTTTGAAATATCTACATGCAGATACACATAGACAAGTACTGAAAGAAAATATTACTGTCCATGTGTGGACTTTTGTGGAGGAGAATTGGATCTAGAAACACATTATTTTTGGTCTCTATATTAAGATATACCTTAACAGAGAGACAAGATAGGCCTTAAAACAAGAAAATAGTCACTCCTGAATTTGCCTGGGCATTTACGGATTTGCGTTTTCTCATATCAAGAGAAATATCATACCACGTCATGCAAATACACGATGAATCATGACATCTGATCAATAGCACTGTTCAGCAATTATGCTTTTCTATGCCTTCCTCTACCATGCCTGTCAGTGTTGCAACTCTTTTGGTCAAAACTTTTGTGCTAACTTTTAATGCTGCTTTAATAATAGCACACCTTTTTCAAGTAGTTCTAACCCTGGTTCTGACCAATTCTAAATTCTGGGAAATATGTTTTTCTGAAATTAGGAATTTCGAAAAGTAGTGTAAAATGTGGCCTTACCAAGGAAATAATTTTGAGTCATATAGGAAGGGGTAAATCTTGTTCCTGGCAGATAGCCAGGTAAATACCCTCTTCTGTTCTTTGATATGGGTGCTAATGATATAAAGGGCAAATTGGAAATGATCAAACAGGGTTTCACAGCTCTGGGGATGGTGATCAAGGGTCTGGGAGTCCAGGTGATCTTCTCAGTCCGGCTAGTGAGGGGGAAGGATGAGATAAGGTGTAGACAGATTTTCCAAATTAACAGCTGGCTGTGCTACTGGTGTTGGCAACAGGGTTTTGCTTTCTATGATCATGGGACCCTGTTTGAAGATTGAGAACTGATGGGAAGAGACCCACCTCACTAAATGGGTCACATGTGTCTTTGCCAACAAGATAGACCAGCCTGATAAAGAGGGCTTTCAACTAGGAAGGATGGGGAGACTTATAGAGACAGAGTAGTCAACAAAACATGGCTCAAGTCAGGATGCCTCCAGCAGGTGCATGCAGACAGGGAAGTATATATGAGACAGAGCAATGGAGGATCCTCTTGCATCCCTCCTGAGAAACCTGCGTGCACAACTACCTCTCTGAAATGCCTGTACATCAATGCATGCAGCATGGGGAATAAACAGGAGGAACTGGAGATCTGTGTGCAGTCGCAGGGCCATGATCTCATTGCAGTTACAGAGACATGGTGGGATAGCTCGCATAACTGGAATGTTGTCACGGATGCCAAGTGCTTTTTAGGAAAGACAGGCCAGGAAGGGGAGCTGGTGGAGTTGCTCTTTATGTGAGAGAACAACTAGAATGTATTGAGCTCTGCCTAGAGGTAGATGAAGAGCAAGTTGAGAGCTTAAAGATAAGGATTAAAGGGCAGGCTAACATGGGTGACACTGTTGTGGGTGTTTATTACAGGCCTCCTGATCAGGAAGAGGAAGTCGATGAGGTCTTCTACAGACAGCTGGAAGTAGCCTCACAATCACAGGCCCTGGTTCTTATGGGGGACTTCAACCACCCCGACGTCTGCTGGAAGGACAACACAGCAAAGCACAAACAGTCCAGGAGGTTGCTGCACTGCATCAATGATAACTTTTTGAAACAAGTGGCGGAGGAGCCAATGAGGAGAGGTGTTCTGCTGGACCTTGTACTAGCCAACAAAGAAGGACCGGTTGGAGATGTGAAGGTTGGGGGCAGCCTTGGCTGCAGTGACCGTGAGGTGGTGGAGTTCAGGATCCTGCATGGAGAAAGCAAGGCAATAAGTGGGACTGCAACCCTGGACTTCAGAAGAGCAGACTTTGGGCTCTTCAGAGACCTGCTTGGAGGAATCCCATGGATTAGGGCTCTGGAAGGAAGGGGGGTACAGGAGAGCTGGCTAGTATTCAAGCATCACTTCCTCCAAGCTCAAGAGTGGTGCATCCCAAGGAGAAAGAAGTCCAGCACAGGGGGCAGGAGACCTGCATGGATGAGCAAGGAGCTCCTGGTAAAACTCAAACAGAAGAAGAAAGTACACAGAATGTGGAAGAGGGGAAAGGCCACTTGGGAGGAATATAAGAATGTTGTCAAGAGTATCAAGAGAGAGAGCAGTGGATGTTGTGTACCTTGACTTCAGCAAGGCTTTTGACACTGTCTCCCATAACATCCTCCTAGAGAAGCTCAGGAAGTGTGGGTTAGATGAGCGGACAGTGAGGTGGATTGAGAACTGGCTGAAAGGCAAAGGTCAGAAGGTTGTGCTCAGTGGCGTGGAGTCCACTTGGAGACCTGTGGCTAGTGGAGTTCGCCAGGGCTCAGTAGTGGGGCCAGTCTTGTTCAACTTATTCATCAGTGACTTGGATGAAGGGACAGAGTGCCTCCTCAGCAAGTTTGCTGACGATACCAAACAGAGAGGAGCCCCAGTGGGCTGTGCTGCCATTCAGAGAGACCTGGACAGGCTGGAGAGTTGGGCAGAGAGGAACTTCTTGAAGTTCAACACAGACAAGTGCAGGGTCCTGCACCTAGAGTGGAGTAACCCCATGCACCTGCATACAGGTTGGGGGCTGACCTGCTGGAAAGCAGCTCTGCAGAGAAGGACCTGGGAGTGCTGATGGACAAGTTGATCATGAGCCAGCAATGTGCCCTTGTAGCCAAGAAGGCCAATGGTATCCTGGGGTGTGTTAGTCATCAGCAGGTCGAGGGAGGTGATCCTGCCGCTCTACTCAGCCCTGGTGAGGCCTCATCTGCAGTACTGCATCCAGTTCTGGGCTGCCCAGTACAAGAGAGACATGGAGCTACTATAGAGAGTCCAGCATAGGGCTACGAAGATGATCAGAGGGCTGCAGCATCTGCCCTAAGAGGAAAGGTTGCAAGAGCTAAGTCTGTTCAGCCTGGAGAAGAGAAGACTGAGAGGGATCTTACCAATGCCTATAAATACCTTAAGGGAGGATGTCAAGAGGATGGGGCTGGACTCTTTTCAGTTGTCCCATATGACAGGACAAGAGGCACTGGGCACAAACTGAAACACAGGAAATTCCATCTGAACATGAGGAAGAACTTCTTTACTGTGTGAGTGACAGAGCACTGGAAGAGGTTGCCCAGAGAGGTTGTGGAGTCCCCTTACCTGGAGATACTCAAAACCCACCTGGACATGATCCTGTCTAACATGCTCTAGGTGACCCTGCTTGAACAGGGGGGTTGGACTAGATGATCTGCAGAGGTCCCTTTCAACCTTAACCATTCTATGATTCTGTGAAATGAGCTGAAATCAAGAGGTTTCTTCGAGAGCTTGAAAAAGACACCTTTTTCTGAAGTAGTGTCATCTTTGGTATACAGAGAATAAATACATATTCATGTAGGAAAATAACCACCTATTGATTTTAAATCAATATGTATCTAAAACAGTTACCACCTGCAAATGCAGTCAGTAATTAAACAAGCCATGTAAATATCTTTTATTAAGTTTAGAAACTATCTTTCAGTACTACACTTTCAATCATATTGATTCTATTTTTCCTTATTTCTCTTCCACTTTCCCTATTTCAAATATTAATTGAAGTAACTTATTTTATTCTGTCCTTTTTTACACAAAAAATATTTTGTAATGGGAAGAAATTATTATATGCTTTTTGAAGGCCTCTTCCAACTCATTTTTGTGGAAGAACATTATTATATTGTTTTGAATGCTGAGAATTTCCAGTAGATCAGGTGAAAATAAGTAGCATTTTCCTTCAGCTGTTAATCACTGTGTCTCCATTGCCAAAGGGGAATAGCTACCCAGTACAGTTTCCATAGCAGCAAGCTGAAGCAATAATGATTTTTTTTTTCAGTGTAGTATGTCTAATTGTAGAGAGTGTAATTCAAAATATATGAAGACGACTTCCTCCCCCTTTCTATAGGGTCATTTGTATGGCTTCTTTCTTGAGTAACATTCAGACTTTTATTTTCAAATGGGTTGAAGGCTGTAGGTAGTTCTCACTCTCACTGAAGACATTTTTGAATATTGTTTCATAAGCATTTTAACCAGTATTGAACATCTTCCACCAGTCCTCTGTAGTGAACAGTATTTCTCCTCAAGAATTTAAAAATTTTCAACAGTTTTGTTGCACCTTTTTTTTTTTTAATAAAATAATGAATAAGATACATGAAAATCTTTCCTTTTGGGGATTGTCTCTTTATTACTTATACTTCAGGTAAGGAAGAGCCTAATACATTTAGGATATGTAATTTTTGGTTCTTTTTTTTAAATTAACATGTCTGCTCAGAGATTGTAATCTGTAGGAAGTACAGGAGATCAACAGTTAATTCTTGTATTTGTATAGTTCAGGTCCTTTCTTCTGTGACTCTTCATGAAGACATCAGTTGTGATGATTAGTTTCAGAGAGCTGTCTGATGAGAGCGAGGATTCAGGTACCAGCTCCATGAGTTTTTCACAGAAGTTTAAACAGTTTGTGAGGCATTACCAACTTGGAATGGATTTCTGCAGATACCCTGGAGACAGAAGGATCCTTGCTGCATTAGCATCCCCATGATTTATTCATGATATATAAATGTTTTAATTTGTCAAGGAGTATCAGATGGATATCAGAAGTCTTTTGACATTACCATTACAAGGTAATTTTGGTTGTCAGGTTAAAGTATAATAGCTAGTAACTTCATTTTTAATTTCAGGTATGTTAGGCTGCCTAGGAAATAACATCTATTTTACTTAATTGAAAAGAACTGAAATGTAAGCTAGCACTTCCTAATTAACTTTGTGCTGGAGAATGAATGCAATGAGGAATTCTCCAAGATCTTTAGGACAGTAAAAAGTTATCCCACAGGTCATCTTCTGTATCATATAGCATCTGAAAGAGATCATTTAAAGCCTGCTGTGTTCTGATGTTTTATGCTGAACTCATTATCCTGTAAATTTTTCCGTAGTTTGTACAAAGTTAATACAGTGTGTGTATTTTTTGAGACTTAGAATAGTGTAAATGTTTACCTAAGGTTTCATTCAGATATAGTATTGTTTTAGTGTTAATTTTTAAGCTCTTGTTGTATAAGGACAATATTTAAGTACTAGGTTTAGATATTTAGTTTTACAAGATATGTAGCTCTACCAAAGATAACAGTATTCCTTCAATATGTATTTTTTAGCTCCACATTGAGTGCAAATCGATTATCTCTTGGAAGAAAAAGTACCGTCTTTTGAGGGGATAGGCTTCATCACCGTACTCTTCATAGGTTACAACTATTTTATTTCGTTTTTATTCTTATTTTTTATTTATTTTTTGTCAACTCTATCATGTCTTTTATAAACAAAACATTAATTTGGGGGACTTGAATTCAGTAAAATGTTCAAATTTTTGATCATTCACTGAACGTAGACATCTAATGTGTTCCCTCTCTACACTGAATTTAAATAGTCTTTCATTATTTTAAAATATT
Source organism: Rhea americana (assembly GCF_003343005.1). Taxonomy (NCBI): domain Eukaryota; kingdom Metazoa; phylum Chordata; class Aves; order Rheiformes; family Rheidae; genus Rhea; species Rhea americana. Next base: position 356,367 of record NW_028186344.1, read on the forward strand.
GGTATTGTTTAAGTTTCCAGATGTAATAAGTATGAGGCCCAAGTTAGAAATAAACAATTGCCAAAACATTCAGTAGCAGAGGAAGGAAGCAAGCTGTCTGTAGCAAATTGGTTCTGTCACTGTCATAAGCAGATTGCCCAGTCCCTAAGTGTTGTCTTTTGTTCTACTCCATTGACTGTGAACAACTCTAACTTCAGTTCTTAAGATTTACTGCCACAGATAAATTTTGTGGCAACAGCCTTTTGATCTCCTAGATCGAGACTGAATTATAATGCATGCCAGACTGTTTCAGGCTTTGAGTTCTCAGCTTTAGAGCTATTTTTTCTTTCTAAATAATTATTGCCAGCATATCTTTATTTAAAAATTCTTTGAATTTTGTTTAATTTTCTCTTGTCTTTAGTAGATTTCAGATATGTTTTTGTATTACCAATTGTTCATCAAACATTTAATTGATAATGCATAACGTTATTTTGGGGCAATGCATTCATAAAACTTCAAATGGTAACAGGTACATAAAAACAAATTTGTTATAGCTTTGCAAGAATGTTCTCTGTGTTTTATTTGTATGGAATTATTTTCATTTACAAGACAGATGGATATATTGGCTAGAAATTCTTTATCAAGTAATATACAAAAATATGTGGCAATGTACAATGCCAGGATGATAGATAGTGTTTGGTATAATGCTTATGACAGTACATTTCAATATCATGTAGACTTAATTCTTCTCTTTAGACTTCACTGTTGAACTGGATAAGCCTTCATGAGGGTGGCATGTTTTTTGCCCGTCATTGGACAAAGATGTATTCTACTTTCCTATGAGAGTGTCTCCATTTCTTAGTGCTATTCTATTTTTTAAAGTAGATATGGCATTCCAGCACAATTTCTGCCATAAAGGTAGTTTTCAGTACTTGCCAGACCTGGCAGTTCTGGAGTTCTGTTTCTTACTGAACAGACCTCCACATTTTACCCACAGGTTATCAGTAAAATTGGGTTGAATGGCCTTTTCTATATCATTTTTTGTCATTACTGGGCTTACTGCTTATATTTGAAACTTTTCTTGCTATGATGGATTACAATTTATATTCAAAAGGATGTGTTATTTAGAAAGCTAGGATAGAATCTAGATTTCAGATATACAGTCTATTACAGTTTACTACAACTGAGGTAGGAAGTAGAAAGGACAGAAAGGTACCACAAGCACTGTTTTATTTGTAGAGAAAAGGACTTTGTAAGAATTCAGTACAAAGTCAAGGTAAATCTGAGCTAACTGAAAGCAGAGGTTAACATTCAGGTTCATGTTTTCAGAATTTTACATGGCATTGTTTTTTTAATTTTGAAATTTATGGTTTGTTGTGCTTTTTTCCCTAATTATGCATCAGCTGTTGTTGGATGGCAAGGAAATATGTGGAGGACTCTCCCCCTTTTTTTAATGCTGCATTGAAGAGAATTATTTCTCATGCATCTTAATATAAAATTTTAATGCAATTTAAAAATTCTGTCTTTCTTGCAGTTTGGTTCATTTGCCTTGTAAAGAAGACACAAAACATTTTTTTTTGTCAAACTGCATTTTTCTCAGAACATTTTTAGTCATGTTCTTCCCCAGTTGATTTTTTCCATTATTATCCCTTTCTAAAATTATGTTTTTGAAAAACAAACCAAACAAATGATCATCATCCTAGAATATGTACAAAGAGTTTTTTCAGATCTTCTTACAGCTTATTCTTCATTTTTATGCTAGATTAAAGAATAATTTATATTTTTAATGTTAAGCCAGAATAAAACCTACATAAATCAATTGATAAACTGTATTTTATCTTTATTACAAAAATTAATGAGTTTTTCATACTCTTAGTGCTCTGGTAAAACCAGTATTAATAAAAATGTATTTTCTCATTTTTATTTATATGTAAGATTTTTCAAGAAGTGTTGGGTCTCATCTGCAAAAAGTTAAATTTTAGAATTTAACATCCTCAGAGTTGATGTAGTTTTCACTGCGTCTTTGCAATCATTAAGGGAGACCTGTTTTCTCTTATTCTTTGCTGAGGAACTAAAAGGATGCTGACAAGCTAAAATACTGAAACAAAATCTCAGATTCATGTCACATTGTTTTAGCTATCTGAAAGTTTAGTATTAGTCCCTCTGAAGTCAGGAAAGTGCCAGCCAAAGCCATCCTAAAATAGATGCCCTCAAGAGGCAGAAGGAGTTTGCCTTTGGAACAACTAGCTACAGGAAGAGGTGGAAAGACTATCTTAGATCAGATGCCTAATTATAAAGTAGTGCTTGTATGCCTGCCTTTCTGACTGACATATGTAACTGAGGGGAATCCCACTGTGAATATTTTTAGGTCCAGGCTCTCAGTTTTAATAACCTGTTAATTTCTAAGAAAATATTTACATTGTATCACTTGTAAACAGGCTTCTTCCCCCCCCCCCTTCTTCTTTCTTCTCATCTTTTTCCTAACTTTTGGGTTTATACCTATGTGTTTTCCCCAGCTGAAGAAAGAGCAGGACTAACATATGTATGCTTAGAAGATAAAGTAAATGTTTGGACATGTTTCACACATCAAGAGTGCATAGTTTCCTTGGTGATGTAATTCATATTGGTTGTATGTTCAGCTTAGTGGTACGTATTCAACCTTGAAGCATAGTCATCTCCATTGTATTCAAAACTTATTGCAAGCCTTAACTTATTTTGTAGTTATATGCATATTGTGGTGATGCATTATACAACAATTTATCAGTTGCTGGCTGGTATGAAGAATTTCTTGAAGTGATTAGATGGTTAAATACTGATTCCATTGTCAAGAATACATTATTCTTATCCCCAAAGAAGACAAAACTGTTAGAAGTAGGATGAGTGCCATCTTGATACAGAAGTGATATGACTAATAGAATTGACAGTATACAGCTTCTATTACTTGAACTGAGTAAATGAAGGGGCCTCAAAACCATTAGCTGTGACCCCCTTACTTCACATTTTTGTGCTATTTGGGATTTCAGCTTAGCCAGGATACCAGCGAGGGTTTAAAGTATGCCACACATCTGTTTGCAATTGCCTAATTTTAATGGTGGATTTCCTGAAGAGTTAAGGTAATATAAAGAATTGTGAGAGGATTAAAAGATTGTTGAGATTTCCAGCTAGGCTTCTTTTACTATGTTTTCTTTTGGATTCATGCAATCACTTGCATTAAGGTCAGCTGTTTCTAAAGTACTCACAARAACAGACTTTTTGAGTTATAAGAGTCTTTTGTGATGACTTTAAATGTCAATAACTCGCTTGTTTAGCATTAAATAATCAACATATACAAAGATTTCCAAGCTAGCCACTAGCTAGAGCACAGAAACAGATTCACTTGTGTCACTGCAGAACAAATAATGTTAACAACAGCACACAATTAATTACACTTTTCAGCACTCTAAACTTCAAGAGATGTAGCTAATAGACTGCAGGACTGCTTGCTGATTTAGTGAACATATCAGGAGTGTTGACACCTAAGAACCAATAAACTGATGAATTGAAGATTATCTGCTTTCTCTCATTCTCTGGTCATTTACTCAGCAACCCAGACATCAGCTGTCTGCTGCTGTAGTTACTAGAAACTGCCTTTCCAGGACATTTTTTTTTCTTAACAGTACAATAGAAAAACTGTTGAGAAAACACTCTTTATGATCATCTTTCGGGCTCATGATTGAATCTGATTGTTAACTACTGGAAGAGTAGCTATGATTTTGACTGTGAGGCTTGCTGAGGGATTCTCTCTCTTATCTACAATGTGTTATACTGGCAGGCTCTAACAACTTGGAGGAGATTCTTTATGGCCAATGAGAAAATACTAAATAGTAGAGGGAATCAAATGTTCACGTAGGCAGGACTACTGTAAATTTACCCTACTTTTCCTTTTGTGTGATTTTTCGGATACCTTTCTCCAATATTTTTTGCTCCTCTTTTCTTCCCCCTCCCTGCTATCCTCACTCCTATGACCTTCCCCTTCCTGAGGAGCTTCGTGTTTCTTTTTCAACACATTCATAATCGTTTTTTGTCTCGTTCCTGTCTCTGTGCTGACAGTGTTTTCCTGTTCCTAAGACCCTCAAACCCATTCTTTTATGAAAATCAATCCTCTGCTTTTTTCACCTGTTTTTAGTGAACTCCAGGCCATTTGCTCCATCAGACAGCCATCTGTCTGAAATTCACAGCTTTTTACTCACTGGTGGCCAGTGGTGGTAAGAGTTTGGGACTGGAGAGAAGAGCCAGTTTCTTCGGTTTAGTCGAAGGAATTTGTCCAAAAAGTGCAGCTTCTTTGAATGTATACAAGAGGGCCTCCCCTTGCACTTTGTTTACTCAAGTGGCACATGCTTTATATTTTGACATTGTCCTACGTCACCTCTGAAAAAGGTATCATGAGCTGTATTCCTGAGGGGCTAGCTAACTTAGATAAAAGAATCCAGCAATTGCATATGAGAATACTGTACTCTGTTTCCAGACATAAATCAATATGATAAATGAATGTTCCTAGTTAATGACAGAGATCTAACCACTCTCTGAAAATGTATATTATTGTACAAACTGCTGGACATACTTGACTGGTAAAAGAAAGAGCAACTTGTATGATAACTTCTTTGCAGTTGTAGTGCTGCAAAGAAAGTCCAAAATCAAGTTTCATACCAGACGTACTTCTAGAAAAGCAATAGTTGATTTTAAGTTAAAAATCTAAAAAATCAACACCACAAAATATTTTAAGGGAAATTTTTTTATAAAGAAGGTTCATAAAATTATACCATAGAATAATTTTAAAAACTTAATACAAATGAAGTGACAGATGTAGTTTTAGAAGTTATGTAAAAATGATGCATACTCTTGTCACTGAAATTTACATCATACTGCTTCATCAAAGTAATTGTGGCAAAACCACAGTTGCATGGATGGTTCCAGCAAGTGAATTTTTTATCTTGCATTGTAATGTTTTTAACTTCATAAAGTACCTGCCCCACATAAGCATAAATGAGGTAAGAACTAAGTAAATGACATCTATCTCAAAAAGCACTAAGAAACTCCAGAGTCAGTTTATTTTATCCTTCAATGGCATCTTCTGGATGATCAGTTTTTGAAAACAAAGATGCTTATTTTTGGATGTGAGAATATGATATTATTCATGCAGTTTTGAAAACTTTGTTCCTGATGCTCAGAAAGTTCTGGAAAGTTTCATTTTCTAACAGTGACGCTTCCTGTTGTAAAGATTCTGCCCTATTCTAGCTTGTTAATGATATTTTATGTCCATTTTACCTGCACTTTATCCTCATTCTGCACTAAGTGAATGACATCAATTAAGAGCTTTGAGAGCTTGGTTAAGGGTTTCTTCAGAGTGGTTCTTCTGGCATATATTAGGGTCTTTAAATAAATGTTTGGAGGAAATAAATTTTTTACCTGGAATTTTAGCAAGAGGCTTCCATGAGCTATATTTCAGTCAACTGATGGAAGTAAGGTGACAAAGTTCTGTAGTGCTTCATATAACATTATGTGATTGTGAGAACTGAGGCGAGAAGTCTTTTTACCATTTTGATGAAGACTTATTACAGAAAAAGTAGACTGACAGCTTCCTGTACCTCATTTTCATTGTAATATCTTCTCTAAAAGAAGAAACTACATCTAGACCTACTGAACTCAGTAACTCTTACCAATCCATTAGGATGAGTTTAATGGTGCAAAAAGAAATGGGACAGTTTCTTGGAGTTCTCAAAATATAAAATCAATTTTTAGTATATGAAAGGTAAGGATAACATTGCTGCTTCCAGCCTAGAGCCTTGGAGAGCATCACTTCTTGTTCATCCTTATGTTCTTTAGTGATTGTGCTCTTTGCCTGTCCAGGTCAGAGCTAGATTTTAGGTTGACTGGAAAGGAAACCAGAACTACTACTTTTGGCACTGGCTTTTAATTCTCAAAGAAGTGGTACATAATTAGCCATGCTTTTCCTTCCAGTCTATTTTCCCGGACAGACTCTGACTGAATTAAGCCATCATAGCTTTAGAGAAAATATTCTAATGACCAAGTTAAAGCATGGTATTCCTCAATAACTACAGAGTGACTCCAAATCTGCTGCACTCTCCAAAGAAAAAAGGAGTTGAGGCTGGAGCCTGCAATGTCTGCCATCCTGTCTGCTTCTCTGGTAACAATTTCCTGCCTGTGCTCTCTCTGTTGCTGTCTGCTACCAGCTGTCATATCTGAGCAACAGTCTCACAAGTTTGTATGTTCAGTCATATGCGCATTTCAGCCAGAATGGGAAATGAAAGGATCTTGGAGCTTGTTCATGATTGTGAAGCTTCTTGCCTGTCTCTAGAATTGTGCAGATAGGAAGTCAAATTTCCTTTTGGATGGTTCGTTTCCAGTTCTTTGATGTAAGAGTTGAGAAAGCTCTGATCAGGATGTCATTAGTGATTTTGTGCTCCCTCCCTTCATTTCCCCACCCTACCCCCTCAACACACCATGGGACAGTGTGGACTGGCAAGATTGCAGCTTGTTTTCATATTTAAGTGTAATTATCTTAAATGAACATTTTGCTTAAGCAAAGCCTAAGAATAATCAATCGCTTTCTTGGAACTGTTTCTGAAATACTTGGAGTGGGATGCACGTGCCTGCACAGACATGCTTCTATGGTCTTGGATAACTGAGACACCTGCTGACCAGGGCTGGCACATGTGACCTTCCCTAGACTTACAGGAGGTCTGGCAAGACAATCTTGGGTTTGCTAAAATGGCAATAGACACCTATATTTAGGCACCTGAATCACAGTTCTCATCAATTTGCTGAGTACATATTCTTCCTTCTAATATATTTAAAAATAACCCACAAATCTTTGCAAATATTTGCAGTGCCACCAGAAAGGCTCTTTTAACCCAGGACATGCTGCAGTTCTCTGTAGCAGACAGGCCTCCAGTCTCTCACAGAGCCTAACATAAATTCTTTGTGAGTTTGGTAGCCAGATGTCTAGGGCACGTCTTCAATGCAGTTACCATCCACTTTTTGCCATGAYGCTGTTACCTTCTCTTGCTATTATCTGCAAGATCCTCTTATAAAATGGGTGGTAATTGCACGGGGAGCTGCATCTAGACTTAGATTCACAGCCTTCTCTACTGATCTGGCAGTTCTTGTCTGCTAATGTATTTGGCTGCCAACACAGTGCAGATGGTCTCTCAGGCTTGTCCACAAGGTGAGCCCTCTCCACCACTGCTGTACAAGATTGCCACCAGGCCTGCCCTCTGGCCTTCTTTCATCACCCATCCAAAGGCTTGCCTTTCCTTCACAGAGGTGTGGAGGGAAACCTGAGTCAGGCAGAACTTTGACATACATATTCCTGCATCCTTTGCAATGTGCTTACAAAAACATCAGAGGGGTTTACAAAATATCTACCGAGTCCAGTAATATTTGAACACAAACTAGAACAATAAACTTTTAATTTGGAAAACTCAAACCACTGAGATCTCCTAGTTGCCATCAAATACAAAATGATTTGAAAGCAAATCTCTGCTTTCCTCGTATCACTGAAGGGCAAATCTTTTGCCTCAGTCTTCTTGTCCATCCAGCAACTTTCAGTGGCTTTTTGGGTTGCAGCGGCCTCCACACTGAACATGGTGGATCCTCAGATCCTCAGAGAAAAGTCAGTTTTTCTCTCACTTTGGAGGCCTGGTGTCTGCTGCCTGCTTTTTCTCAAATATCTTCCTCTTTCTTTTAATGCTGCAGGCTATCTGCATGCTTTGTTTTTCACTCTGCCTCCAGTTTTACCTGCACTCTGCATCCTTTCTGCAGCTGAGCAGGCTGTATAGCTCTCAGAGGAGGCTCAGGGCATGCACCTCCCACCCTCCCCAGAAGTGTCCATCTCAGCCAAAGTGCAGCACCCAGCACAAAACAAGCAAGCATTTTCATCCCTGCTGCCAGCCACACTCCTCCAGCAGGATATACACATTCAATAATAGCGAACAACTGAAGCCCGCACAACTACCCTCACCAGCTGTTTTAGAAGCTATCTTTTTCAGTTTATAGTCAGYAGGTAATACCTGTCATCAAGTGTAGTGCACTTTGTTCCTAGTACAAGTCCAAAACTTACTGTTATTCACTGTAAGGCACCTTTAACGTCTCAAAGAATTCTGTGAGTAGAGAGACTTTGCTCCATACGAGGCCTTCAGAGAGCAGTGTTCCCAGGGCCTTTGTGGTCAACTAAAATCTGCCTGCAGCTCTTTATGAAGACTCTGTTTCTTGGCCCATCTTGAAATAAGCTGTTGCTCAAGTCTACGTGGCTGGACTTGGAGACAAAGAGGTAATGACAGACAAGCAAATGTGTAAGAAATCTCTCCAACCAGGAATCTCTCCAACTGTATGTTCCTTGCCTGACAGACGGTGGTAGAAGAGTTCCTTCAGAATAGCATAACTTAAGCTGGGCATGGACAGCCTGTCTGGTGTTCTCGCTTCTAGATATGCTAGGGGAGGGGAAAATGCTGAGAGGTCGACACACACAGCCTTTTCAGTGCTAGAGAAGATAAGAGGCATTGGAAAAATCCTTTCACATTTCACTATTGTTGTATCTGCTGCAGTTTCTGGCTTTGCAACTCATAGACCCAAAAGAAAAAGATGACAGTTCTGTGAGTGATTGCATAGAGTTAGTCTAGCCTTTTGTTTATTCTCTAGAGACTATTTTCTGCCACATTCTTGTTGCTCTTGTTACAGAAAAAGGCTTTTTCACACTGTCAGCAGCGTCAATTTCAAAACTAATCTCCCAGTTAGCCAAGATGTTCTATATTTGAGTGCTCCGCTGTTTTAAGAAAAGCTAAAGACACTTTTTTTTGTATGTCACTGACCTTTACCATACAAATGAGTGGCTCCTGTAGAAGGGAGTAGTACCATCTTGGTGCAGGTTGGCTTTTGTCAGAACTGTGGCCTGCTCAAAAATAGAGCTGCCAACTGGGCTGAGCAATCCTGATTTGCAGATGAGGTAAAGAGACATTCCCAGACAGTCAGCACAGTTGGATATTTTACCTGCTAGAGACAAAATGATGTCAGATACATGCATGTACGGTACATGGCATTTGCTTTTTTTCTTGTCCTAAACTCAGGTGTAGGTTGTAGCCAGGCAGATTTGTGTTGCAGTACTGGATTCACTGTTCAGCCAGCCAGCAGATTTTAGGCAAGAAGACTAAGAATGTTGTTTCCTTAAGCAAAAGGAAATAGATAGTGTGGCGTGAGTACACATGCACACATAGACATGAGACAGAGTGCATGCACAGTAACCAAACATTTAGAGCTCTATTCTAATTGCAAGAATAAAGCATGCTCTAGTTGCTGTATTTCTTCCTTAGGGCAGTATCTTATGGGATATCTCTGTGTTGCATGAGATTGCCCTCTGGTAGCATAACCAGTCCAGTAAATCAGAGGACTGGATATCTTGCCTGTGCTGTGATGTTCTTGAAGGGAACTGTGGTTTGCAAGGTGTGATGATGTGGGTGGTGTCTGGTAAGAACCATAGAAGTAGACATGGCTAACTCAAGTATTGTCTTTTTTTTTTCTTATCAGCTTTATTTTTAATTGGTAATAGATTGGGATGGTGAACTTAACAGAAGCAGACATCTGCTTTTTTTTAAAGTCATCCATTGCAATAATCAGCTATAATTAATTTAAAAATACCTATTTAGTATTAAATACTTATGTTGAGTATTAAATTCAATATTAGCTTATATTTGATACTAAAAACTAGCATCTCATTTTTTAGTGTATTTCAATGACTGACCTATCATTGACATAATACAATACCATGTAGTGTTGCACACATACCTACACAGAGATAAGATTTTGAAGCACAGTGGCAACAGCTAGAGAGCAATTCTGAGGATATCTTGTGTAAGAGAAAATGGAGACAGTTCTGGTAAGTATGTGGCACAAATGAGATCTGCAAACTGAAGCCAGTTTATTTTCTGTCACATCACCTGATATATCAGAATTACAGGTAGTTAATATGCCTGTCACAGAAGAGGCACAGTACTGACTCACTCCAAGGGATACTAGTTTGGTAGCACTGAAGAACTAAATTTTATAGATGCTATGAAGCAAACCAAATTGGAAGATACTTGCTATCCATTTGTTCTTTTTGAGATGACATAAATATAAGTCTGATACAATTTGTGAACTGTATTACAAAAATTGAAGAATAAATGTCAGCTTTTTAATGTTTCATTTTTATCTAGAGACTTTGAAATACTAAAGTTGCAAAGATCATGTAAGGAATTTGTTTGTGGATGCCTCACTGCTCTGACCTACTCCATGCAGTATGTGTATTAGGAGCATTTTTGCAACTGTTTGTAACCCGTTAACTAGTAACTGAGATGTATAGTCATATAAATATGCTATTTGTGGTGTGTAAACTGATATTGCTTACAATTTATTTCATATTTCAGGGGAAGAAACTACATTAAAATTAAATAACTAAAAATTAAAGCTGAGAGTAAAATAAATATAGAAGTATATTTGTCCTAGAATGGAGCATTACAAACTAGAATTTCATAATTAAAGTTATATTTAGGGAAAACTGCAGTGTGACAGAAGTAGTGCATGGTTAAACCATCTAAGACCTTGCAACTATTGTATAACTAAATCAGCGTATTTAATGTCCAGTCTTGGCATAATTCCAGTACCTAGTATGTATTTTGCTGCAAATTATTCACATATATTCAAGCATGAAGTCATAACTTTGTTTTATTTTTTCCCCCATTTTGGAATATTCTCCTTTAATTTAACTAAGGTTACCTGTAAACACTATTAAGAAACTCTGAGAGACTGTTGTAGTGATATTCTTGGTGATTTAGTAGACAGCATTGCTATTAAAACTGATGCCCAAGGCTAGAATTTGCAACTAAATCTGCTAATTAGGTTAAGAGCTAAAATACCAGTAGGCCTAACTGCATCTTTAGGCACTTAAGTACCTTTAAATAACAACCCTTAGTCTCTCTCTCTCTTTCATTTGTAAAATGCCGATCTTAATACCTTCTCACTTTGAGATTGTAATACAAAGACAAAAATAGTGAGGTGCCTAAATAACACTGTGGAAAGGAGCCAGCAAACCAGACCATCCTTCCTAGACCTCAGTCCCTTACTCTTGGTTAAGCCAGCCTGTCTTGCTGACATAATAGTGTTTGTTATAGTGAATGCATTACTGGCAAAGGACTACTCTCTCATCTTTTTAAACTCAACCCTTAAGGCATATTACTGAAGAGAAAAAAGAAGCCTTAAGATGCAGAGTACTGCTTCTGGAAGAAACAGGCTGTATTTTGAGTTGTGTGTTCTTAAATGGCCAGCATTTCTTCCTGTCTTAAAAGCTACCATTTTTACATGAGTTCAGTAGTGGAAAAAATGTGAATCTAGTAATTGTGCCTAAACTAGCTGTTGCTTGAAGAGGTGTTGTATTGTGCTGGTTGTCTAAACGTGATTTTGCATAGGTGTTTATTCTGACTTGAAGAGAAAATGGCAGAGCCYAGCTGATCAAAAAATCTGGAAGGTATGTTTGGCTGTGTGACAAGGCAAGGGAGGTGCCTTGACTTCTTTTGTATTTGTCTTTTAGTCTAAGATGATAGGAATATGTTGTATAAAGGTAAAAGCACATGGTATGCTCTCATGAATTCCATGATACCACTATTGCTAACATTGTGTTTTGCCTGTCTGTCAAACTACTTTTTCGCTGTCAAGAGCTACAGTCTACTTCCTTATGTAATGGGCTGCTTGCATAGGGAAGCTGTAAGGAATATCTGCCTTACATTCTAGTCTCATCATGGCCAAGATCTTTTCCAAAGAAACACATGAGCAGCTATGAGAGAAATATGACCTAAAACTAAACTGAATGAACAAATACATGTAAATGCAGATATAGCAAGAAAATAACAGTATTTTAAAATAATGTCCAGGAGATTATATAAAGATTTTCCTTTCTGTAGCTCATAGAGGAAGATTGCCTTTATAAAAGAAATACACTTAGACTAAAGATTGTAATAGTAACTGAATGAAATTAACAGTTTATTTGAGGAGAAAATGAATCAAAATCTCCTGTGTTACACTGATAATGTAGAAGTACTCTTGAAGATAAGATTTGTCTTAGATTAATTCCAGCAGAATTAATCTGCATCTGGGAAGAGAATGGGGACAGTTGTTTTCACTATAGGAAATAAAATCTTTACTTTTTTCACTCCAGTCTTGGGGCCTTTACTCAAAGGAAGAAGTTATTTTGATTATATTGCCAAGGTTTTCTAGACTTAAAAAGATTTAAAATGTTCATTAGGTCAGTGACCATTTCATGTACAGAAGAGGTCACTGCAGTTTCAGATAACTTTAGGGCAGAACTGCTTATTATTCTAATTACAACAGCAACATTTTAAGTTAAAGTACCTATTCCATTTCTGTGTGTTCCCTTACAGATTCACATGCCTGAATCTGTATTTTAAAGCATACTTCTGCATATGAATAGCTTGGTTATAAATGTGAATAAGAAATTACATTCAGGATTTTTTAAAAGCTGACTTTAAATATCTGAGTAGAAGTTATTTTTTTAAAAAAGCCTATTAGCAGCACCTCTGTGACTGAAAGAAGTACCAAGGATTTTATTTTTGTGAAGTCCAAACAAAACTCTTAAGTAGGAAAAGGTGCAAAATACCACATGAAAAAATCTCTCACTAACAAGGCTGCTGTTTCTAGATATGCCCAGACAGATTTTTTTCCCCAAAAATTTACAGATTCAAAAGGTCTTAACATTTGAGACCATGAGTGTACATGATGAACCTAAAAGATAAGATAGATTCCTTAGTGACAGATTCTACCTTTGAAATATGAGACAGAAAATTATTGCAGTACTGTATATTGAAACCATTTAGTAGGTACAGCATAGGAAATAATAAGAAGTGCATGTAGAAAATACAATCTAGAAATTATACAGTAGGTTCATAACTGGCGAGCTTTGGTAAAGGGAGAGGTGGACTAAGTATAACTTTAAAATAAACTATGAGATTAGTCCCAAAGAGTGACACAGAAGGCAGTGAAAGAGAGTTGGCCTGTGATGAAAATAAAAACAATTATTTCTTCATACAGGCTTTGAAGAAATGTTCTAATGCTCTTCCTTGTACACCRTTAGTTCATCTAATACGTAGTATTCTATAATGGTAGTTATTTTATAAGGAAGGTTACCTGGAAACAGAAAATTGATTTTCATTTGGCAGATGTAAGTGCAGAAAAGCTCCTATATGAAGATACATTGGAATGAAGGGGATTACCTACCTGAGGAGGACATAAATAAGAACAGACATAATATGAAGTTCAGAAATTATTTGGTGSTATACAGAAGGTAGACTGGGAGATTCAGTTTTCCCTGTCTGCAATAAAGGCATTATGCAACATTCATAAAACAGTAAATTGATAAAAACAGAATAGATTAGATTTCTTTTAAACATAGCCTACAGTTAAATTGAAGGTATTTTTAAGCTATGTTTGCAGAGAGCATTGTTGAAACCAAAAATTAATTAAGTTATGAAAATACGAGTGGTAGATCTTTGTTGGTGCACAGTGCCATGCCTCCATGATCTTCTGCTGGGGATATTTCTCATAATACTTAAACATGTGGTTACTTAAGAAAACTGTATGGGTTTCTTGCAGTATAAAACCTCTCTACTACAGGCCTAATTTCAATTTAAAATCTCAAAGGTTTCTAATGGTATTTGGTATTGGTATATATATAATTTCTAATGGTAGCCAATTWTGCAGTGCTGGATATTGCTTTTTCCTTGAAAGCACTGGGTGACCGGTGTTGGAGGCAGCATTGGAAGAGTAAGCCAATGCCCACAATAGCCCTATGTGCCACAGTGCTGAGGCCCACAGCAATTTTCTGCTTAGGACTGCGAAGGGTCAGTTGGTGGCCAGGTCAGAGGGGCGATCTGGCTTTGTAGCATGCCTGCACCAGCCTAGCATGTCCCGTGGGATGGAGAGAGAGGTGGCTCGCATCTGCTACTCTGCTTGCAGCCCCGTACCTTGCAGAGAGAGCAGCTGCAGCTGAACTGAAGCCAGTTCCTATGGGGTGGGTTGAACCTTTTGAATGCATGTGTCTAATCATTCAGTCCATTTGCTCGGGCTGTGAGCTTCTTCCCAGGGTTTGATTCTGGGAGAAGTTTCCCCCTTTTGTTTGCAGTTTTCACGTTCACAGCCAATTCAGCTTTGGCTGCATCAAGTCTTCTAAAAATCGCTTGAGCCTAACAATGGCCCTGTCAGGAACCTCTCAGGGCCCAGTTTTTCCCTTCTAGTTCATGCAGTCTGACCTATTATACACCACCTGTAAATCTATGTTTAAGTTGGTTCTGTTCTCTCTGAACAGGAAACAGGACTTAAAATAAAAATTTCAAGGAAGATCACAGAATGGGGATCAGGTTAGCCCTAGTCCAAATGAGTACAACTCCATCAAATTCAGGAAATAAATACTTGCTCTTGAGTTCCTGTCTTCTAGATTTTTTGCTACGATCTGTTAGGCACATTTGCTATAATTTCTTTCTTTCTTTCTTTCTCCCTAGGGAGGATTTTTCCATACATATGTATGCATGTGTATACGTAAATAAAATTAAGATTGGTATCTTAAGTATCAAGTGACAGCATATATCTACCTTGTTCAAGATACTTACAGTTGTGATTAGAGATCAATGGTTATAAAGAGAATTCATTGACTCTAGCAAATTTATTTTTGAAGTTTTACAGGGTGGGTGATGTCTGCTGAGTGGCAGGTCAATGTAGGTTTGATGCATTAATTTTAAATACGTGCTTTTGTGTGTAAGTATCCTTAAGAAGAATCAAGGACTTTCCTTTGCAGACAAAAGAGAAAAAATAAAAAAATCTTAACAGGCAATCCATGAAATAATGTCCTTTGAATTAGAGAACAGCAGTATCTGGTAACTCAGAATGCACAGTTTGAGCCTTCCAAGCTTTCACTGCCCTGGTTTTCTTTCAGCAGTACCTTTCTTAACATGATAGCAAAACTTGAATAGTGTTAAAAAGCCTTTTTCCTCACATAGTTTGCAAAGTACAGCATCACAGGAAGTAGCATTGAAGAGACCCCCAGATGTTGTGTTGGCCACTCCTTTACCCAGAGAGAGGATAAGCTATACTTACTTCATTCCCAACAGATGTCTAACCTGTTTTTAAAAACCTCTAAGGAGTGAAATCCCACAATCTCCCTGGGTGGTGCTTCACTCTATTCATGCTTAAAAATGTATTTTTGTTGTTTTGTTTTTTTCCCCCTATAGTGGTATGGGTCTCCCTGTATCATTCATTTTATGGTGGTCTGAAATGTAATGCTGTTTGCTTTTAGAAAACTGTATGAGCAACTTGGCTGCTAGATAATTGCTCAGAGTTACTTCGGCAGTCTCAGACTTCAAGACTATGATGATAAATTCTTGCCAGTTCTTTGTGATTTTTATGTCCATCTCATGGTATTTGGTGTTTTTTTCCTGAAGCTACAGTTACTGAGTCACAGATCTTCACTTTTATTTCAAAAAGAAAAAAAAACCCTACCCTCTCTCCTAGCTGAAGCATAATGATTGCAAAGGCTTAAAAGTGAGAAGACAAAGGAATTAGCAACCATTTTTTTTTCACGTTTCATTTATAATTTTGRGGGATTTAAATGCTTGGGCTGCTCATTATTAAAAGTTCTGACCCTACACTTGCATGAAACTCCATTAACTTGCTTGTGTTCTGTGCAAGCACAGAAGTAAGCGCAGATTACTGAACCTTAAACCTTAGTAATTTATAACTGCAAAGATATGTTTCTGCTGCGTGCAGAGCTAGTGTTGATTTGAGTACTATCTTGTAGTGCCTAAGATGGATGATGGGTAATAAACTGTATTTTATGAAGCTGTGGGAAATGGTATTTGCAATCATAGCACAGTATCAAACCTTGATAAAGGTGTGTAAGTGCTCTTCTAAAAATATTGAAGGTTGAAGTGGTTCAGAAAGTTTGGTAAACAGGGAGCTGTACTGTTATGTACTGCAACACAAGGTAAGAGAAAATACTGCGGGAAAGTGTTCAGATATGGCAAATCATATCTTTCAAATTCATTTTCAGGAGGAGCATGGAAGGCATTTCTCTGCTTTGTCGCAGTTATACATTTCTTTTTAAATGTGAGTATTGCTTCATTTGCATACATTTTTTGTGTAAATGCTACATTTTATGACAAAATAACCTCATATATATGTAAGAAATACTAAGTCATAAGGATCTATGACATAAAAATAAGTTTTCTAGATCTGCATCAAATTATAGATCTGCATTAAACTGTAGCTGCATGTATCAGGAGAGTTTTGTGAAGTTCTTTAGAAAATAAAGGGTCAAGGCAAGAAAAATACCAACTGTCCTTCAGTTTGTGTGTTATTGACACATGCCAGATGACTCTTATAGGATAGATAATGAGTTGTAGCTGAACAAATTTAAGTACAAAACCAAAACTTTTCAGTTCAGTGAAATAGTAAATGCCCTCTGTGTGTTTGTCATGGTATCACTTGTAGATTGTTACAATGCTCAAATTAGTTAATTCTGTTATCCCCCTGCCCCAAATCAAAATACATCTGGTATTTGTTGGATTTCTGCAAATGATGGCTGGACATCGTGGCTTTGACCCTGTTTCATTGTGATTAAACTTGTTAAGATTTTATGGTTTTAGTGTCTGTTTTACAACATTTTCATTACTGTGTATTTTGTTAAGGTTCAAGTGGCTTGTATTTTTATGGTTGCATCTGGTCTGTATAAATCCTTCTCCAGTTTAAAAAGCTACTTGTCTCAGTGGACTTGAGGGATTTTGAAGTATAGCAGGATGCTTCATGCGTATCTGTCTATTATATGCTGATACCTAGAAAATACTTTCTCCTGGGCGAGCTCATAATAATCTTATTACTTAAAAATATGGAAAAAGATTTGTTTCTATGTGTTTGTGTATTCTTGCATGTGTATGTTTCTTATTTCCAGATTTTAATATTTTGCAACATTTGTCTTGAAAGCAAGACTAGTTTTTTGAAAGGTGGTTCAGAATGTCCTTGGAGTAAGTTCTAGCATGTTTGTGTATGTGTGTGTGAGTATTTATATTTATATAATATGTAACCCTAATGTATTATTGGATTAATACTTTTTTGTAAGTATTCAAGAAGAAATCTTGACTGTATTGAAGTCAAGAAATCTTGAGTTTTCTTTCCCATGAAGATGATAGGGTATTTTCTTTCCAATATTCATCAGTAAAAAATTACTGATTTTTTTAATGTTGTACTGGCTGCATGTTTTATAAGCTCCTCATACAAAAACTGTTTGATTTATGTTTAGAAAGGAAAAAAGGATATTCTCTTGTTTTAGTCCTGCAGTTTGCTGTATTTCTAAAAAAGTGAAATGGGACAACTACAAATAAAATTATTTAAAATAAATAGTAGTGTATAAATAACTAGTTTCTGAGACTGTAAATGCAATCAAAACAATGTTTTCTGCATCTTTTCCTTGTTTGTTGTTTTTATTTTCATATCCGTTTTCAAGAGGTTGTCCCAAAACTCTGCAAACTTGATGGCAGTCCTTACTTTAATCAAGACTGGACCTTCTTTAGAGATATTTGTTGTGTAGAGCATTTGCTCAGTACTGAGTACTTTTAATGGACTATGATGATTATTTGCAGAAATGTGCAAACATTTAATGAGATGAAATATAAAGCATTCTTTTTCTTAATTTCTTTTCTCTGCAATCTATTAACATACCTGTGGTTGTAATAAAGACTTTGCTATGATACTGATACAGTTCTCTCACTAATAGCTGTATCTGAACTTCACATCTTTTGGTTGCTTTTTCACTGTCTTCTGTGCATCAAAAATGACTGTTTCACATGAACCTTTCAAAGAATAAAATTGTCCAAATCCTATTGCTATTAAGTACTCTTGAATATAGCCCTTGCATGTAATGTACCTCACAATGTCATCAGTTCTTCATTTCTAATTTCTCATTTTTTCCTTTTGCTCCCCCAGCACAAGCTGCCTGTCCATACCGTCATTTCCATTTTCTTCTATGAGCTGAGTTTCATTAATAACTCAAGCAATATACCTTACATATGTAAATGTTTATACATGAACATATACATATCTACTTCTGCCTATTTTTCACTTTACATGTTTTACACTTACGCTTTATACCTTACATATAAACACCAATGTGCACACATGCACAAAATTTTCACAAAAAGTAGGATAGGAGTAAAATATATTTGTTGGTGCTGATAAAAGTTATGCTCACATGGCGTTGGTTTTTCACCTCCACTTGATTTACTCTTTCGAGTTATTCAGTGCACTCAAGATTTAGAGGTGGTCTGTATCAGCCAAGCTGGTATCAGCCTGACAGCTCGTACACACTCTCTGTCTTTTGAGGATCCTTTTCTGAAGAGTGTCTTGACTTTTTAGGGGAACACTGTTTTCTCAGCACTTTGGTGCACGTAATGTGCTCATGTCATTCCACAAGTACGAGGGGGTGGAAAGAACTAAGAGAACAGCAGAATTGGAGGAAGTCACAGAATGTCTGTTTTGGTATGGGTACAGAGCTGAAGTTGTATGAAGATCAACTGGTTTTTGGATCCCTTCGGTTGTTTAGTGTGAGAGGGAAACACTTGGGTAACAGACGCTTTTGTGGATTTTTAACTGGAGAAAGTTCTGAAATAGCTATTGCCTCATTGTGGTATTAGGGAGCATGGGAGAACTCAGTCTCTCGTGCTCAGCCTAGTCAGTGAGACTAGGGAAATGCTAGTTGGTGCCTTGCAGCTACGAGAGGATTTTCACATTGTTAAGCATGACAATTCATTTACGGATATCTGTAGTTTGAGAAGAGAAAAAACAAACTTGATATCTGCAGACATCAAGTTTAGATCTTCTTGCTGCAGGACAGGCCTGACAACGAAAAAGCAAAATCCAACTCAGAAAAATGCATGCAAGCTCCTTAAAGAACAACTTCTGTGTAATGCTTAGGATAGACTGAACTTTTAGTAGTGGTTGTTAAAAACTGTGTCTCACTTCTACAGTAAGATTTGAGATATTCCTCCACAGGCAAGCTGACAGACCAAAAGTTGTCATCATGAAGCCTGGAAATATTTTTTGTTTGTGTTTTTTTTTTTT
>NW_028186344.1:375709-459183 GCF_003343005.1 Rhea americana
TTTCAAAGTATTTTTCATACATAAAACAATTATCCTTTTTTTTTGCATTGTTCATTCTTTATCTATTGTAAAATCATAATATTTTATAATTTATTAGACTATAATAGACAAAATATTTTGTTATTACTTTCTTTAAGTAGAATGTTAATTGAAAGCTAGTTAGCATAAAAATCTTGCACACTGCACCACTTCTTAAGCTCATTTTTGTGCAATTATATCACATGCCATTTTGTTTATTATGCTGTTAGGTCACACAATCATATTTTATTGCTCTTGTGAATTTTATCAGAAAATGCACAAAAACCTCAAGAGGAAGTGGTTGCATATAAACTTCAGGATGAAATAATGTACTTTGACGATAACAAATAAGAGATTCAGACAGTTTACTGGTACTTAAAAAAAAATTAAACTCTCAATGACCTGAAACAAAAATTACAGTATATTAAAAGATGCAAATATTAAATGCTGCCTTTTTATGCTTGGTGTTTTAGAGGCATGCTTTTTCAGAGCCACGAAAAGTCATGTTGACCTCTAAATAGAGTCAGATGATGTTCAGAATTTTTGACCTGGAAATGTAATAGTACCGGATTGGTTGGCTAAAGAACATGGAAAATAAGGTTCATACTGTAACAGTGTTAAGCGATACAACAGGAGACTATCAAATGCTGTCTGATGTTTTGTAGAATGAACTAGTTGCCGGCAGATGGCAGCAGAATGGAAAAATAAGCACATAAATTAAGAGATAGTGGACAAAAGAACTCAGATTTCTAGGAGCTTAGTTTCACTAGCTGTTTTTGACTATGCAAGGTAAGTTAAGGTTTAATTGCAAAGGGGAAATGTCCCAGGCATGCTGGCTTGTGATATATAACCTCAATTGCAAAGAATTCTACTGTACTTCTGTAAACACTGATTTCCAGTGGGAAAATAAGTAAGAAAAGGTTATTTCTGAATATGTTTACACTACTTTTTTATATAAAATTTTGACATTTCACTACTCATATAACTTGCAGAATTATTAATTCTGATGTTCTCTTAAAAAAATCGTTATAGCAGAACATATATAAGTATTAATTTTAATTGGGGCTGTCAACTCATGCTCAATTCAGAAAAAAATAATGTCTTTAATGTGCTTCTCTCTACACATATTTTAGATAGTTAACATTTGATCACCCAGTGTGAGTAACTGCAAATAACTTGTGCTCTGTGACTGTGTTTGGGGTGTTGGTGTTTCTTTTTCTTTGATGTCTTCTTGTGTATGTGTGTTCTCAAAAGAGGAACAATGAGGAGTGAATGAAGTTTCAGTTTTAATCTTTACCTTAAAATCTGCTTGAATACCATCTGCACTTTAGAGAGAATATTCAGTACTATGCCTGTTCTACACGCTTCGTGCTGTTCTCTGCTACAAACTTCTATTCTTATTAAAGAAGATACAGCATTGTAACCATAAGTAAGTGCCTTTTTTCATGGTGTCTGTGTACAAGGACAGCTATTTGTGCTACWTTTGTGATTTATAATATTGATAGGCATGCCATTCCAAAGTTAAGTTTAAAAAAAATATTTTTAAACAGGATTCAAAGCGTGGACAAAAATGTAAATGACTTACCAAGGATGAAAAAGGTAAGGGAAAAATTTTATTAATTCTGTTGTTCTTTCTGAATTTGTCCTTTTTTTTAAGAAACAAGATGTATACATTTAAAATTAGAAGAACTCTACCAAAGATAAACTAAGACTCATAAATTGTTTTAAACCTTCAAAGTCTGTATTTTAGAGACTTCTACTTGTTAACTGGTGTTTTTCTGTGTTGCTTTGTACAAAGAAAACACGAGAGTATGAAGCTTTCATATATCTATCTACCTATATATCTATCTAAATCTGTATATCTGTAARAATATTTATAGCTATCTTGCCTAATATGGATCAACATCACTTTCTATTGGATTTTACTTACGAGAGTTCAGTGTTTTGAGGTTTTAGAAGCTTAGAAAGATGTATTTCTGGGGTAAATAGCTTGAAACAGATAACCAAACCCCTCTGTTTTATTTGATACATGCACAAGATGAGCATATATTATATTACTACTTGCATTGACTGGGCCACTATTATTCTAGAGATTTGCTAATTCCAAATGTTCTTTTTGACAGATCAAGTGATACAGAATGTATTTTTCCCAACTTGAGTCAGTTCTAAAGGTATGCAGGGAAGTTGCTTGATTTTAATTGACCCTAGGATCATTTTAAATAAGTTACTATCTGACGTTGTTTGATACAGATTCTTTTGCTTAAAGCATTTTTAAAAGGCAATATCATTTGGTAATTAAAAACAGTACTTGCAGTTGGGTGGCTATCTTACCGACATGGTGAAACAATGAGGGCCTACCTTTTCTCTAATACACTAAGCACAGTTTATTGCACTGCAGTTTATCAGCCACACTGTAGATGAGCAGCAAAATTATAACTCACCGTGTGCCAATTGCACATATTAATATTTCTTGCAGTTCTAGTATTAATTTGAAAAATTACGTATCAATATATTATCCAGAGGAACTTGGCACTTTTYAAATCTAGAAGCAAAGAAGCAAGTAATGGAAGTTGAGAAATTCCATTGACCCAGTTAAATATAATTACAGAGGTTAGAACTGGGGCCAGGATATCTGAGTTCTACATGTAACATTTCACTGCTCAGCCCCTTTTGAATGGCATTACCTCATCTTGAATCCATTTAGGAAAAGAGTTGCAAATCCCACAAGAACAGATCTAAGTTATCCAAGGTCATTGTATGAACAGAATGTAGACAATTCTTTTCACATTTTCAGTTACAAAGGGATACTTAAAATATATATGTTGCAGCATTGTATGTGTTAATTTGATTTGGGCAAAAATATATTTTCCAGACTTGATTTTTTGTGTTGTCTTTCCTGTGTGTTTGATGTGTCAGGTGAAAGTAAGTCTGATCAGAGTGTTGAAGAAAGAAAGTACAAATATGTTAAGGTGCTTTGTAAAATAATGGCTTTATGTGAGCAAATGACATCAATTGGAACAAATTACCTACTGCTTCCAATGATGTAATCCAGAAAGTTTGAATTGCTTTTAATGTTCTCAGTCTGAATAAAGTCCTTTTCTTTGAGTTCTTCCCAGTAATCAGCTTTTATATTGCAAGCAGCAGGCTCAGGTTTTGTTTATTCCTTTATTTTGGGAATTCTGTGATAGAAAAGGCAGGTAGGAAAAAAAAGGTCATTTTGTTGAAGTATTAGCTATTCAGAAATAGCTGGAGGTTTAGATTTTTGTGCAACATTGATTAGTGAGAGAAGGAGTATGTTTTTCTTTAATGTGCATAATTTTGTAATGCTTATAAATAGTGAGAGAGATAATAGGCCAAATATGCATTTTAAAAAATAAATTAGAAGATATTTTTAAAATCCATATTCATTTTTAAATATGCAGATAAAAATATCAGTGTAATGCAAGAGGTAATGAAATAACGATTTGTATACGAATAAACATGAATATACAAGTAGTGTTTCTTACTATATGTAACAGGTGGTAATGTAATCAAAAATACAAATTATGAAATTTTGAAGTGCATGTTAAAAATTAAATAGAGGCTTTGATCTTTTTCCTGGATATTTTTCAAATTGTGAAAGAATATTCATTGCCATTAACATTTAGATTTAAAATTTCATAGTTCTGAGATCAGTACTTAGGAGAATCTTTCTTTTATCTAAGAGTTTTCTAGAATTATGTTACATTTGGTTGTTTTATTTTATAAATTAATCTCTCTAAAATGCAACCACATTCAAGGCATTGTATCTGTTTCTGGCACAACAGCTGTATTTTCTGAACTGTGTTTTTCCAGTAAATCCTTTAAACATAAGATTGTTGATTTACATTTGTAATTTCATGATAAAACACAACAGAAAGATAATACTGACTTGTATCTAGGTATTTAGGTTGAAATTAAAAGTAAAATCCCCTATATAGACAGATAGTACTAATCCAGAGACTTCCCTCCCGCCACCAGAGGACCAGATAATTTACATTTACCCACCTTGAGTAACATCTCACCTCGGAAGGCACTCCTGTGGAATATTTTGTAAAGAAAATATGTGATTACATGTAAGTGAATGCAGCACAGTATAAATGACAAAGTATTTACTACTTCAGA
Source organism: Rhea americana (assembly GCF_003343005.1). Classification (NCBI taxonomy): domain Eukaryota; kingdom Metazoa; phylum Chordata; class Aves; order Rheiformes; family Rheidae; genus Rhea; species Rhea americana. Next base: position 379,871 of record NW_028186344.1, read on the forward strand.
GATAGTATGTATTTTTTAGAGTTCAAACGGGGAAAGTCACAACTCTCTTTAGTTTTTATTAGTATGGTATTTTTTAAAAAATGAACCCTGTCATTTTTAAGGACTCAGTCAACTTTTTTAGTTAGTTAGGTTTTTTTACAATTTAAGAAATCTGTAAACAGTTTTCAAGTATAACTGCTTACTGAAAGATAAAAGGGTTGTGAAAAGTTTTTACTCTACTTTTTCTCATGTTTCATATATATGTACTGTGTATTGTCAGTAGCTTCATCTTGCCTTGAGTGTTCTTAAATTAAATTAAATTTTTTAATCAAAACAGAATGCAAAATAAAGTTGCATATTTCTTTGTATTCTCCCTGAAGGAAGCCAATAATAAAAATATACAAGCAATATAAAAATGCCTGTTACATTGCAGATGTTAAGATGTGTATTTTCTGAAATAAGTTAATAATACTTTTCAGGTATCAGTTTAGAGGAAACGTATGTCAAACTTTTTTTTTTTTTTTCCAGATTATTAGAAAAATCTTCCAATTTTCATTTTCTCAATATTTAGACAGCTAGACTAATGGAAAAAAAGAGAGGCTAATTCCATATCTCCATATTATATAATGCAATTTAGATTTCTAATAAAGTACATTTTTTGGTACCACAAATAAAGCAATTTACTTTAGGAAAACTTTTAGGAAAAGCTTAGGAAAACTTATTAGAAAAGAGAGACTCCTTTTATACTCTAAAGGTTTCAACTGAGACTGAAAAGAGGCCATAATCTTTAAATCAGTCTAAGGGACGAATGCTGAAGTTGAGTCCCTGCTGACAGATCCTTGTTCCTGAATGGATACAGGTGCAGGACCTTAATTTCTTAGTATAATCCCAGCACTCAGTTACTTATGTTAGATATCTCAAGGAGTGCAAGCACTGAAAAGGTACTGGTTGAAATGCTGGCTGAACTGAAATTCTGCACACTTGTTTGTCTGTGGATGAATGCATGCACACATTCACAGGCATAGGTAAAATCAAATGGAAGAAAAATGTGTTCTACCTTGCCATCTTCTGTGCATTACACTTCAACATTTACTCTAACATTTCAACTTCATGAGTTTCAAACAGCTGCTACTACAAGAAGGGAGGAAAAAAAAAAGTGGGAACTACTAAACTACTAAAATGTTTTATCATCCTTCAGTAGAATATGGAGCTTTCTGTACTGTTTTGTATGTGTCCAAGGACCAGGACTACAAGTCTCATGTAGATCATGTGATGGACCAAATGATAAACTCAAATTATGGAGCTTGTTGCTGTAAGCATTTCTAAAATAGAATGGGCACAGTTAAAAAGTAGATTGTGTCGTTTTGTCTATTTTTATTTGGCTACTAGCTCTGAAAAAGAACATTTATGTGATGGGTAATATAAATGGAAAATAAGAACAACTCTGCATCTCAATAGCATGTGTCTATTGGTGTGCTGTTCTAGGTGACAGGCAATACACTTACTGCCTTATTTGTATTCTGCACCGAGTTGAACGTGTGTGTCTCTCAAAYAGAAAGTGTACAGGAAGTGGGTATTTCCATCATTCTGTTTTCTGCACCACTTTTGCTTTGTTTTTGACTTTTTTCTTCTAGAGGGTTGTAGGGGAACAGAGCACGAAGGAAAGTTGTTTATAGTTAGTTTGTAATTTCTTCTTGCTGCCTAAATTTCAGTGATTTCTGAAATTATAATTAGTTACCAAAAATAACGAAACATTTAAAACTGTACAGGCAAAAGATAGTTTTGCAGGAAGAAGCATTCTTGAATTGAAGAAAAAGAAAAGAAAGTATTCTTGAATTGAATTTAGACCTTGTTGAATTGAATTTAGACCTTATTGCTATTCTGAGCGTTATGTATGTTGGAGCAAAACAAGACCAGATGACAAATTTTGAAGATGCCTGAACTTTTCAGGGTACTTATGCCTCTCATTGCTCCTTAAACAGTGCTYTTCTCCTTCCTCAAGCCTCTTCTGCATCTCAGGTCATATTGTTCTCTTTCTGCCTTTTTATTCTACTTCATTTCAGGCCATCTCAGATACTTTGGCAATTCTTTCCAAAGCTAGTAGTCAATCACCTTGTACAGAAGTTTTCATTTATGTATAGTATTTGGGATCCAGTGTTGCCTAACTATTAGGTAACATTCTTCTCTCTCCATCAGTTCCCTAAGAGATGTTACAGGAGGACACTTTATTCTGAAGTCATGCACATAAACACACAAATACAACTTCTTCCATACAACCAAGAAACCCATACCTCAGTGAAACTCCTATAATATGTCAAACTAGTTTGTCATGTAAAGTGACAGTCTGGTTGTATAGCAGTGACATCAGTCTTTTCTCATATGTAGATGGTTTGGTTTTATATCCTTGAATAAAAAGAAATTCAGACATAAAATAATTTCCTTTGACTCTGGTAGGTTTGTGTTGTTCCTAAACCTCCAGCTGGCAGTTCGAATTTGTAACTTCATTAAGGTTGTCTTTTTCTTCTGTTCCCTTTCAGTTTCCCCATCTGGAAGGCAGTGAGGCCTGGTCAGTAGGGCAGATGACCTGTTTATGTTCCTGGCATTGTTTCTGATGTTTGGGGAAACATCAAGTCATTTCTCTCTTTGCTTCCTTTTCCCTATCCTTAAAATAGGAATAACAATAATAAACACAAGGTCAGTGAATGAAATATATGTATATAGGCTAACCTTTTATTGAAGAATTAGCAGTCTTTGAAAATGAAATATTTCAAAACACAAAAGGTCGAAACATAGAAAAAACACTTTGTAAAACCTTGTTGTTTAAGGACATGCACCTGGTCACCTGGCAGCCTGCCTTATTTGCCTACCAAATAAGAAGTCCATTCTAGGTAATGGACCCCAGTTTCAGACACAGAAATATGTAGCCTAGACCTTTCCAGTCTGCAGATGTTTATGCTACGCTTCTGCCTCAGTGTCTCTAGTCTGGATGTAATCAGTGATCTCATTCACACTTCAAATCTCCAGAGAAGGAATAAACTGTACATTGTGTCCTCATCCATCTGTGTCCTCAATGACGTAATCAAATTATTGGTGGAGTGCAGTCTAATTCCACTGGTTGACTTGCATGGCATGAACATCAGTGCTAAATACGCTTCATTGCCACTGCTAAATTGGCATACCTCTATGGAAACGTTTTGCAATGTATTCCGCATTTTGTCAAGGGACCTGTGGATTGCACTTATGTCAGCTGTCGTGCATATAGACATAGCCTTTTCCTTCATTTTCTGGAGGTCATGGTTCTGTTTCCTGAGCCATCTAATCTCTCTGAATATTACGGGCAGTAGGGGTTTTAACATGCTGGACTATAGCTCTTAGTTGACAGTGTCTTGAATAACTAATTACTGCAATATCTAGTAGCTTGAGTAACCAGTAACTGCACCGCTGATGAATGGCAAACCTATTTTCCAGTAACAGTCTTTTCACTGGCCAGCTAGTCAGTATTGACCTGGATCAACGGGCTTATAATTTTTGATAAACAGCACACCTGGTGCTTCATAATCTAATCATCTGAAGGTACTCTTCCTAACAGTTCACTATTACCATGTGGGAGAATCAAACACTGTATAAGATCCATAATAATGCAACATAGTGCAATGTACTGTTTTTACAGAGTAAATGAATGGAAAATTATTTGAGCATCAAATTGCCAAGAAGGCACTTGTGCCCTGTTCAAGGCTTACCTTAAGATCATAGATATTTCAAGGTAAAGTATTTGATCATACTGGTAAGCAACTGGTGCAAAGTAAGTAGGAAAGACTGAAATTTCCAGCTTGAGTATACTGGAAAATAATGAACTATAATGGACTATAGACTATTAGTGAAACACAGTGTCTCGAGAGTGTATGTTTCAGTGAAATGTCCCACCCTCCAGTTCATAACACAAAAGGGCACTGAGTGGAAGCATTAGATTTCAACATTCTGTTGATCTTTAGATCTTGGTAGAAGTGGAAAAGGTAGACTTAACATCTTGGACTATCATAATTAACAAGCAGAGCCATAAACATCAACTTTATGCTTATATTGCTCAAGTGGAACATGTTTGTGGACATGACTCCTAAACATGAATAAGGAATCTTGCCAAAATTTGGGAGATGTCTCCACACAGTATTCAGTCAGCCTTTTCATGCTTTGATGGCAACATTTCAAAATCAGTTCAGCTTTTTCTAGGATTCATCGAGATTGCAAGGACTAGTTGGATATAGGACACTGCAAAATTGTGTTATGTTCCATATTGTTATAGAGTAAGCACAGAAAAATCCTTGGCTGCGTTAACTGTTTCAAGGTAGCAGTAGTTTGTAGACTTTTTCCTAGCCTCTGACCATACTGGGAGGACCTTGTTATAGAGATATATAGGAAACTAATTTTCAGTTCGTTTGACTTGATTCACATTAGAATATAAGTTCTATAGTGTTCTAATGAGAAACAAAATACAAAAGCAGCAAGCAAGCATCTCCTGTCAAAAGAAATAAGTGATAGAGAAAGGTCCTCCCCCAAATAATTCAAACTTTGCAGAAGTGTCAAGGGCAAGATACTGCTACTTTTTTCCCCCTTTAGAGAAAATTATTTTTTAATACTTACAGTGGAGGCTTTCATTGTTGTAAGAGCCTACATGTTTGTAGAAATGTCCCATTTTTTCAAAGTTATTTTGCCTGCTTGTGTGTGGACCAGTGGTGCCACTCTTTGTAACAGGTAAATGGTTTATTTAAGTACCAAGTCGAGGTTCAGCTTCATTCTTGATTTAAGAGTATCTTTAAAAATATTAAATAGTTAATATTTTTTTGTGGAAGTTTGTCTTCACAAGGACAAAGGTAACGCCTGCCTTTTCTGCATGTAAAAAGAACAGAATTGTGTCAGACAGTGGGTGAAATGATTACTAAGAGCAAGAATAGTCATTTTGTGGTAGTGATGTTCCTATGAATGAGTGTACCTTCTGTAGTCTGGCTTTATGGCATGGTTCTGGTGCAGAAAAATGTGATGATATGTCAAGATTTTATCAACAGTGGTTTGAAATAACCTGTATGAGTACCTATGATTTTATCACTTGTGGGTGATATGGAAAGTCTGTTCTCATGCCAGGAAAACTTGCATGGCACAGCACATTSTCAAGTCTTCCTAATGCCTCATTTGTATTGAAGTGGTATTTAATGATGTACAGTGACTCAGCTGGATGACCTGAGATGGTGAGTTTCTGATGACAGAGATTTATTTTCCTCCAAAGATGGCAATCCATGAAGATCTGATTAAGCCAAAGGTTCCTAATTTACCTCCAGGAAAACAACAACTTAGGAATAGAAAAGGTATGTTAGAACTTTTTTTCTTCTTACATTCACCTTTTATGTGTACAATCACATGAGCACTGAGGAAGTGGAGTTGAAGAAAAGAATTGTTTTGTAGAATATATACCCATGTAGGCATGCTTGCTGGCATACTTTCAAATTCTAGTTTAGATGAGGCAGATTGTTGTTTAAATATATATGGGTGATGAAGATGAACTTCAGTTAGAGTGCTAGGTTTGGGTACATCCTAGCCAGCTTGAGGCAGCTAATCTTGGAACTTGCTTGTTTCATTAGTGAAAAGAGTAAGCGCTACCATGAGGTTATTCAGATACTAGAAAGGTACGTGTCTCTTTGCTATAGGGAAGTATAGAAAAGCCCTTGGGAAGTACACTTGTGGTTTAGAGGCCTCCTTGAGATGGGGTGATTTGCTATCTGCCAGTCTACTTCTAATGAGTATTAATTATCTTGTTCATGCTGGATCTTAATGCACTAGTTAACACATTATTAAGAAGCATCCTTTCTGCTAGTATAGATCTATTATTAAAAAGGCACCAGATCATTTATTTCTGCAGGCTCTCACTCCCTCTCTCTTATATTAAAATATCAATTCACTTGAACATGTTAAGACACCAATTTACTTGAACATGGAAAAGAAACAAACACAAGTATACAATGTGTCCTTATGGAAACATGAGTTCAGATTTCCTTTAGGTTTCATTTTCTACAGATCCACAGAGACAGAATATGATAGTATAAAAGGCAAAATATCAGTAATTTTTGACTCTATTTGCTTTTAAATAATGCTATATAACACAGTCCATGTCCATCATAGGCAGTTAGCTACTTTCTGCTCTAMACTACTATGAATAAAATACACACTAATGCAATTAAGTTCATCAGCATGGAGYTGAGTACAAAAATTGACTGTGACATAATCTATTTTTTTCCCGTGGTATTGCTGGCTTGCATAAATTTTATTATCTTCTGAACATATAAATATGCTATTGTTCATTATATACCACAGAATACTGGCAGAGTGTTACAGCTGTAAGTTTGAAAAATTTCAGTAAAATTTTTGGTTTTGCAATTTTTTCTAGTATCTAGCAAGTTTGAGAAAAATGTTTACTTGTGCAAAATTATAATCTGGGAAGCAATTGGCCTTTTCTAACAGATATTTTATAACTTAACTCAGCAAAGTTGTGCCAAATTGGAGTATTTAAGAGGAAAAGTATTATTGACTTTTTTCTTGAAATAGGAATTTAGATTTGCTACAAACTAGTGACACTGGGATTATAATAGTACTCTGTAGGGCTGTAAGAATTGCTTTTCAAAAATTTTCAAGTGGCTTTGCGATTCTCCACAGTGTTCCTGTGCTTGTTTCAAACTTGTGGCAGGGATATTGTAAGGATATACAACATAAAATATTAATAAATTATTACTTTTACAGTACCTTTTTCTCAGAAGGTCCTGAGAAGACTTTAAGAACATATTGCTAGTCTTCAGAAAGCTGTAGTATGTCACTTGCATGTAGAATTACATTGAAGTGCACAATTCCTTTCACCTGCCACTGCAATATAATGAATCTACAGTGACATTAAGCAGCTGTTCAACATCACACAGCAAAACTGCACAAACTGCACTGATGGGGACAGGAKTGCAATATCCAACTAAAGTTGCAGAGGAAGGGCTGGGGGATTTTGCATTGGTATTTGGCCACAGAACCACAATGACTCACGCACGTTGATTCAGAAAAGCTTGGAGTATTCTGCATTACCCAGCATAGGAGGTTTCTAGACAGAAAAGCTATTGCTCAATACCACCTTTTGGGGCCTCTCCAAAAATGAAAGCAGTTGGTCTGGTGCTATATCATTAATAGAGTGTAGCTGTGACAGCCACAACACCCTGTGATTACCTCAGACCAAGCACCATATTTTAAGAAGTAATTTCGCCTCAAGTGATTCATTTAACAATTTTCTAATGTGCTGGCATATATTCTTGGCAAAATCTGCCTTAAATTAAAATTGAGAGTAGATATCAATGACTCCAGGCCATAAAGTGCTACAGAGCTAATTTAGCTACCCCAATAAGCAGGATTTACAAAACTGAGGGATTTTGGAAATGCAGTGAAACTCTTTAAGAAATGTGGACTTGATAAAAGAGAGAAAAAACTCTGTGAGTGTGCACAAACAGATCCTCTCCTATCTCCTGTTGTTCAGTACATCTTTTTCTGAATGCTGCATGCTGGATTCACTGGTAGACATACTTCAGAGCCTTTCTCTTCCTCCTTCACATATCTTTTAATGTTTGTTGCTCTATCAGCCATATCTCTCTTCTTTTTTTTTTTTTTTTTTTATTCAGTACTAGGTGAGAATATGTTTAAGGAGACAATTGTCTCATTAAATATTTCTGAATCTTAGTTATTTAGGCTTAATGATTATTTTTGCGTATTTTTTTCTCTTAACTGGAAATTTATCAACAAGATTTGTGTACACTGCTTGCTCTTCATAGGAAATGCTGCTTTCAGGAGGTTTTCCATTGTCCTCCATGGCAAAAATGCTGCATTTTGCCTTTGCCTAAAATGAAATCCTTGAGAAAATCAGTCCCTGACATTTTTCCTAGAGGAAAAGGCTCTAAAATATTGTCAGGGTCAATTGGCTTGTCGTGAGGTGGACAGGGGCACAGAGCGGTGCAAGTCATTGTGCTTGTTGATGGTGACCTTGCACTTCATTTCTGTTATGACCAGGGAACTTTCTTCTTTTAGAAAAATCATTTTATTGAAGGTAATGCCTTGATATCCTGGGAATCCATAGAAATAAAAGCTATTTCAATAGGTGGAAATTTTAAGGAAAGTGAATAAGAACAATCCAACTGAATAAGAAAAAAGGTGGTCATTTTTAAAGAATAGTACCAAAACCCCACAAACGCTGCACAGATACATTTGAACAAAGCTTGTGTATGCTATTTCAATGAGTTTTAAGTCTAGTGAGTCTGCTTTATTCTGCCAAAGGTCTTAGGAATAAAAAAGTGTTGGATTTCTTCAAGGACTGATCTGTACATTTATTTTAATTCGTGGACAAATTAATTTACTTCTGAGTGAGAAAAGATAGATGCCCCCAAGACATATGTGTTACTTTCCTATTCTAAGAGGAAAAGTTAGTTTAGCGCAGTTGATATTTTTAAATTTGTGAACTGNAAAAAAAAAAAAAAAAAACTTTTTTTGGAAGGAAGACAAAGTTAACTTTTAGAAAGAAGTAAAATATATAGAACCATTAGCAGCCATACTTGATCATGTTGACTCTTTCTGCCTTCTGCTCTGACTGGGGATTAAGTACATATCAAATATACCTGAGGGATACCTGTCTATAATCTTTTTTTAAAAAAATCCAGTAATGAGAAATTTTATAAGATAAATTTATATATAAATTTATAAGGTAACCTGTTTATTAACCTTTATAAGGTATTCTGTTTAATTGGATATCTTTCTGTATGGTTGACAAACTTTCCATAACAAACCAAACTTTCACTCATAAGCCCTGTTTCCTGAAATTCTTATCATTCTTTTCACCATTTGGATTCTCTCATTTGTCCTAAATCTGGGTGTGCAATACCAGCCACAGCAATTCAGCTGAACTTTGCCAGTTTGGTTAAGGACACTTTGATAAGGACAAAGTCAGCTCAGGTTAACTTTGTCCTTTAAGAAACAGAACAGCAGATCTCAATATGGTTATTTAATTGCATCCATGTTCTATGTGATGAATAACATTTCCCATGTACAGAGAGCCAAATTAGTAGACAAATGCCCTTCTTCCTCCCAGTGCAAGAGGAGAAACATATAAAGATGTTATATCTAGAAAACCAGATGTGTTATTTATTTAAATGGTGCAAGCTAAACAAGGAACAATTAAGGTTAACTTGCTGTCATCCAAAGTTCTTAAAACCACATATGAGAACAATGTCTTTGACAGAAGGAGCTGATTTAAGTTCAGTTGTTGCTTTCAAAACTTGCCTGACTTAATGGAAAATAACTTAGTGGGTTATTCTTAATGTGGCAGTTTTAAATAGATCTCATATCTTTAATAAGTCATTCTTTTTTTCTCTTTTTGATGCAGGTCTTAAATACAGATGTATTTAAATGTATTTACAGATGTATGTACAGATGTATTTACATGTATTTACCTGTATAAATACTGAAGCATTCTATTAGAATTGTGAGTGACCCAGTCCTCTGAAAACTAGGCACCATATATAATTGCCTTTTCTAGAAGAATCTCGTCCAGTTCCAAGTCTTCATCCACAATTTTTCTTCTTATAAATTTTAGGTGAATTTTAGTTTTTTACTACCAAGGGTAGTTCTAGAAAGTGAACTCTTTGTGATTGTGGCATACTGCCAGTTTTTTCTTGTAAATGATAGAACTGGGGTTTCTGAAACTATAATTCCACTGGGGCAAAAATGACAAGTATGACAAATAATCTGTAGATTTATATTGAATTGTTAAATCTTGTTCTTGAGGCATTGCCTTTAATTTTAAAGAAGTTACTGAAGGCTGAACTTCTTGGAGAAAATGCTTTTTGTATATATTGTTATCATCGATTAGAATTCATATGCCTCAGATGTATTATATTGATAGGAATTGCTTGAAAAATAGGAAACAGAAAAAATATCACTATTACTGTACTAGCTTTACTTGGCTTTGGTTCTCCATTCAACAATGAGTGGAAATTCTTTTTGTTGCTACACTATGCAGGGCTCTTCTGGTGATGTGAATGTGTCTTTCCATTGCACAGCTCTGCCAAACTAAGCAGCAAGAGATCTCTTGCTGAGAGATGTAGAAGTTCGTTCTAACAGAAAGGGTTTTCTTTCCCTTCATATGATAGCTCCATATCTGGGCTGTATCTATGCCCAGATGTAAAGGTTACTAGTAATATAAAGCTACTTGATTACTTAAATGCTTGCAAAATGCCTTATCTATGCAGCTCCTGTACACAGATATTGAAACATTTTATAAAACCAGTACATACTTCAAGTTTGATTTTTCAGAAGGCAAAAATACAAGACGGACTTGAAACAACATAAGCAAGGTCGTTCAGCAAGACAGCAGCAGACAGGAATAGAACCAAGCCAAAGTTATATTGTCCAATGTTCAGTCCACTAAGAATATCTCCTTGTTCACCTTTGACTAATGTTAGAGATTACTCCTTGAAATAAACTTCTAATGGTAGAATAAATGACATGAATGAAGTACTTGCCTTTTATGTTCTCTCAAGAGTGGAGCCTTATGAAGCAGAAGTCTCTCCCTTGTTTGTAGGCAAATATTATTTCACTTTATGAATTTTCCATTTCTCCCCTCTGCTTTAAAAAAGAAAAGCATAAAAAGGGAAGAAAAGTAATGCAATACTTAACTTTTTTTCTTAGTTCAACCTCTAGCTTCATTCCTGGAATGCAGTTAATAGATATTTTAATTAAAATACAGTAGCAATAAAAAATGGAGGAGATACATAGGGAGAAAAAAACACCAGCAGAGACAACTTGTTAAGTRTTTTAGAAATACAAGAAATGTTTATAAATAAAAATAAGATTTTGAGTTGAGACTGTAAATGTGCTAGTTGAATGGTAATAATATATTTTGACAAATACCTTTTGACATAGACACTTGTGCAGGATTCAAGAGAAGACAAGCTACTAGAAAAAATACATTTATATTTAAATATATATAACAATATTTTTCTATTTGACTTCTGGAATGCAATGGTCCTTAGATACCCGATTTTAATTTCCTCATCAAAATTCTCCTTTTTTAAAAAATTGAATTTATATAATAAGAAGAAATAAAGTATTGGTAATAGTATTTAGGTTGCCAGTTCCTAGATTCCTATGATTAATACATAGTTCTCTATTTGCATTAGAAATATCTGTATATTATGTTTCTTGTTTTCTGGGCTTAAAAGATTAGCCTGAAAACATAAGCCAAAATATATATATATATTTTTAATGGAGTAGTACTTTCACTGCATTTGCATGCAGCCTGAAACAGGAAGTCTGAGAGTCGTGAACTCAGAGGTGCCTCAAGATGGACATGTATTAGAAAAAAAATGTTTTAGCCCATCTAGTGTGCTCTGAAGGGCAGAGGATCCCAAAGATCTCTCTTCCTTTTGTTGTTGTTGTTGTTGTTATTTAACTGAGGATGAGAAGGAGCAAGGAAAATGGGGAATTTCTGGCCACATCCCTGAAGAGAAACAAAGGGGCATTACATCTTCTGGGTAGAACTTGAATGAAAAAGCTGTGTATGTTGTTCCAAGTAGATTTGTAGAGCTGTGGAAATCTGGTAGACCCAGCCATGGCGGGCTGAAGTTTTTAGCCTGCATAATCTAGTCATATTAGTCCTGTCTTGAAATTAAGTGCTGAAAGGGAGATTCCCATGTGACCTGCTGTTCAGGGTGCTGCATGGTACTCGGGGTGGCCCAAGAGCTCCCAGGAGAGTTTTGCCCAAATAAACCTCAAGTTTTTTCATTTGGATTCTCTTGACATCTGTGAAAGAGGGAATTTCTGAAAAATCTATGGGGCAAGGGTAAAAAAAGTAGGATCTGTCCCAAAATAGCTTGTTGGGCAGTGTATTCACCCAGGWGTTCAGCCAGCTTGAAGTCTTCCTAGTGAACTGGACAGAATGGGGACTTTTCACTTGGGTCTCCTACTTCCTAGAGAAGTATCCAGATCATCAGACTGTAAAAATATATTTCTGCAGCCCAGTGAACATGTAATTAACTATGCAAAGTATCATAACATGAACAGAAAAGAATACCAGGCAGAACATGGAGCATTTGGAAGACAAGTCTCCCACAGTGCAGGTGAGTACCCTTATGACTGAGCTATTGACTGGTTTAGGGAGTTGTTCTCTCTAACTAGAAATTTCATTTGGTATAGGAAAACCCTTCAGAATGAATTGGCATTTCCTAATGAAATAATATGTCTCCAGAAAATTCCCAGCTTGGTAGATTTCTGAATTACATGGATACACACACTCTGAGACCCTTCATAATAATAAAAAAAAAAGTTGTATGCATTATAGGATACTATAATTTGTTATTAATATTAGGTCTGATCCTTAAAGTCCTTGTTCCTACCAAGTTCTCTTTATGTTTATTAAATGGTCTGATTATGCTTCTATCTGAAACACACTTATTAAAAACTCAGTTATTTAATATAATTTCACTTTTTCTGAAGATGTGGAAAGGGTAACAGTGACAAAACAATGGAACACTTTGCATTCCTCAGCAGTTTTGCTGGCTCATGTACAGAGCCAGCAGGGAGGGAGCAGGGAAAAAATCTTATTTCCTCCACTGGTTTCCATCATGCGTCTCACTTGTGTGTCCGGAATACAGGAGGGAAGGTCCATTTCTCTACAGGAGATTCTAGCTAAAGCTTCTTTAGTCTGTTTAATAGTAGCTTGTTGATCATGTTAATACATACAGTAGCTCAAATAATGCCTCACAATAAAAAATTTTAAAGGAAGTTATCCTTGGATAACTTGGATATCCAGTTTATTTCCCTTTATTTAGGAATCATTGTGTTCTCCTCTCTCCCTCTTGTGCTCTCTCTGCCTCCCCTCTCCAACACTTTTCTGATTTTATCTATCATGTAGTTTGAAGTAACTTCTGTTATAAAGTTGGACTATCTTAAATGAAAACATTACTGTTTAATAAGGCTTGTTGTGCAAAACCTCTCTTTGAGGAAAAGAAGCATTTAGTCAAATCATAGATGGCATATTTGATAAAGAAAATGCACTAACAACAAAGTATTCAGTAAGGTCAGTTATCTCTTAATTGATTAAGCCTGATTTCAATTATGCAATTAGGATTATGTTGTCAGTCATGTGTCTCCCTCCCTGAGTATACTTGAACCCTGAAAGACTGGACTTGTATTTAATAACCAAAATCAGAGGTATTTTCCATCCCCACTTTCCTGTATACTGGTGTAGAACTACATTATGTCAGTCTGTATTCTGTTAACTCAAAAGATTTTCTTCTGAAGTAATCGCTCAATATCAGGATAAGGTAATTAATAATCCTGTTCTGTGTTTAATTCGTGCAAAATGACATCAGTCTGTCAGAGGCACAGAAGACGTAAGTTTAAAAACTTGATAAAATTAAGAAGATCAGGCCACCAACTTCAATTCTATGGAGTGCTGTAGAAAAAGGTTTGAAGTGAAAAATGAGTCATTAGGTTAGCGTGCAGACAAAACTAGCATCAACTTGTCTCACCCTCTTACCTCGTTTTCTTGAAGGGAACCTAAAGTGTCAGCGACTCACATTTGTCAGACTGAGCAAGGGACTGATGTATTGTACAATATTACTGTACTCTATGGAGGACACAATCAGATAGTCAGCCACCTACATGTATAGGCATGTTCCTTATTGTGAACTGTTATCAGAAATAATTTGAAATATCCTAAAAGGGATGCACAGCAATTGTGTGGACTTGGTAGAATTTCAGTAGCAGTGATCTAGCAAGTGGTCCATAAAGCAGAATGAAATTATTTTCTACTTCATGTTCTAGATTTTATTTTTGGAATACTTTCAATGTTTCTAATGTTTATATTGGAGAAAAGGAACCCAAATTATTTAGCTAGATTAGATAGATTATAAAGATTTTGACCATCTCAGCAGAGTAAACCAAAAGTTGTCCAAGGAACACAGGAAAGGGAATTGCAGAGTGGCTGATAACTCTTTGTCAGAGTACCAAACCTGCCTGGCATGTTGGGCACTGTGAAAATGAGAAACTTGATCAGTGTCTATCTATTTGTAGCAATGGGTCTGCATGGAACACTGTATGGGCATGAATGGATGGGTTTCTTGGTTGTCTTGAGTAAATATGCAGGAACTGTGTAAAACTGGTGACATTTTGCACAGTTTTGTGTAAAGCCAGGCTTAAATATTTCATTTAATATGTATGAGGTCATCTAACTTCTTGGCTAACTGATCTGAGTCAGAACAGGAAGAACAATATTGACTTGAAGTCAAACTTTCAATGGATTGTTCCCATTAGTATTGGAGTGCTCTAGCTGATGAGTTGAAGTTACAAAATGCAGGGAAAGCTGAAAGAGACTGGTAGCATTTCCTTCCAAAGCTTCAGTTAGATTCAAGCAACATCTGCTAGCAGATCTTGCATTTGGGGATAGTTTAGCCTCCTCCACAGCACTCAAAGCTCTAGTTACTCATTCCTTGTTTTTTTAATATCTGCATTTATCCATACAATAATCTGGACAGTGCCAACTCCCAATAGGTCGTGCAGTTTTCAGGAATAAGAAATTGTGTGATTTGTACATTTTTAAAATTCCATTGGCTATGTACTCAAAGTATGTATATGTTCGATAGTACTTATGGTGTGTCACAGAAAATAGAGGTAAAATATCTCCCTGTAGAAAACTTAGTTTCAAACTAATGTATTTCCCACCTCAGGAAAAGAGCAAAGGCAGCAACAGTGGACCAGAGTCGGGAGCACTTCAGTAAGAATTTCAGGTCCCATTTACTGTATAATTGTGGCCCTAGGCTAAAGCTGGAAATTTCTCAATGCTTAGGAACTGAAACCAACCAACCTTGTTGCTTGTAACAAATTAAGTAGTTGTAACAAATTAAGTAGGGAAAGAACAAAATAAGGAAAACAAAGAAATATGTATATAGAGAGAGTATAATATATTGTTAATAACAGCTAATACTGACAAAAGTTCAGGTTGCGAGACAATAACGGAAAGAAATGGTGGTAGTGATTGTTCTAATAGTATTTAATTCCACAATAATTTCATTCTCTTTTTGTCTAATATATGTTGAAGTGTAAAAGATGATTTTGAAGATGGTGTAGAATGCTGTAAATACGACAACATTAAAAGCACTGAAAATTCTGTTACATGAAATGTGGAGTGGTTAGTGTATGCAACTGTAATTGGAGAATGGAAATAAGGAGGAGAAAAGACATATGATGAATGGTCACATCAGTTCATATGTTCAGTTGATAAAACTGATTAATTTCTTCATTACAAGTTTTAAAAGCCAACTTCTGCTATTAATAGGTGTTATTTCTGGGTTTCCGAACAGTTTTTATTTTGTAATTGTAGTCTTACCACCCACAACTATAAACTGCTAAAAGTCTAAGAATGAGTCTCAGGTGGCTGGTTGATWTGCTGTGGCACAACTATGTCACAGATTCATGTTCCTTTAGGTGCATGCATCCTTTCTTTCTCCTTTGCATGCCTCCGGAGTGTTATTCCTGAACATTAGGTGCTTCTTTGATGAGACATATTGTGCATTTTCTCTCATTTCATCCCGGCAGCTGCCAGTGTCCCTTTCCATTCCTAGAAGCAGATTCTTAACCCTGCTGGTTGCCAATCAGAGAGAGAGAGGTGGTACTTACCTCATCTTTCAGAGTAAGAGCCAAAGCTGAAATACTTACCACCAGCCAGTTGGCTCAAACCCCCAGCATCTTCCTCCCTCACCAAAAAGTGAAGAGGAATGGTAAGCAGAACCTCAGAAGTAGCCTCCTGAGGAGCTTAGAAGGACTAGTCTCACAACTGCATGTGGTGGTGAGTGAAGAATAGAAGCAATATTCTTTAACTGATACTGACTTTGGCAGATGGGAATGGACAAGGGGAAAGAGAATAAAGACAAAGAATCAGGGTGAATGAAGACTTGAGAAGTGCCTAAAAGTGGTTTATACAATGGCTATCTCCATGAAGCTTGTCACATTCATATCCCAATGTGCTTTACCCCAGATGTAAATAAGAAGAGTAGTAAGTTTGAATGTGTATTATTTGATTAAACACTCACGAAATTTTACAAATTTCTAGATTGTGCAAACATTAATTAATTTTACTTATGTGCTCCCCTCAAAATAATAATTCCAAGTCTTCGTAATTGAAGTCCTTAAAAAGAGCTCCATGCAAATAATTATTTTCATTAAAAAAAATCGTAACAGATAAATAAATACTCTGCTAGAGTCATTTTATGAAAGATTATCCCATGTGAAAACAAAAGCTGTTATTGCTGTGAGGTCATTGTAAAATAGGAGGTTCGGAGTGTGGTAAACTAGACATCAGCATCACATGGTATATCTACTGCTACATGGTAAACAGAAGGTCTATTTATATGAGAAGCAAAGGATGGGAGAAAACGAAGGCATTTAGAGATTCTGATGGCAAAATAGATCACCAGACCACTAAATAGCTAAACCGTTTAACTCCTGAACAATTACAGTAATTCAGTAAATTTGTCAGTTTTTGCATTTTCTTTTTGTAGAAACTAGAAGTCAGGAGAGGACAAACAGATTTGTTTGTCTGACTCAAGAAGGAGCTGAGCAGCTGCCCAAGAATTTTTTGTTCTTATTCCTGAAAATAACCAACTCCACTTTGGGGCTTTTCTTTGTTGATAAGTCATACCAAAATGATTCACTTACAAATCTATTTGGAATTGGAGAATACATAAATAACTAGTCTTCTAACATTAAAAGAGAAATAGCAGTAGAACTAAGTTTGCCTTAATCTAGTGTCCATTATTTTATTCTTCTTTTGGAGATTTAAAGTTGAGTTTCAATGGACTTGCCTCTTATGTAATTAAAAAGGAAGGAAGGGAAATCAGGATGCTGAATAATATTTAAATAGGTGCTAACAGCATGAGCCAAGATTTTCAAGGCATTTAGGCTCTTAAATCTTGATTTAAGATGGTTCCTTTTCAGGATATTGGTCGTGGTTTTCAAGAAGGCAGAGTGAAGTCCAGTGTCAAGATAGAATATGTATAAGTGTAATGACAGAAAAAACTAAAAAATAATAAAGTATTGCTGCACAGAGGTGAAGTTTTCTGCCCTTCTTGAATTTAAACTCTAGAAGTCAAGTAATCTTAGTAAATAAATTATAGGCTGCCGTTCCTTTTGTACATTAGCTGTTCTTTCAGAGATGTTACTGCACTGACACAGACTCTTAAAGATATTGGTTAGGTAGCCTCATTTTCAAGTTGTCTTACAGACCAGCAGCATTTATCTCTTTTGAAATTTAATTGCTATATTAAAACTGTGCTCAGTTTGGTGACAAGAATCCATCTTTCCCAGAAACTTGAAAACATTTAAGGCTATTTTCTTCCATTTCTATTCCTTTTCTTCAGTGTGAGAATCAAATCTTCTATACTAGAAATAATACAGTGCTGTGCTAGACTGTAGCTAGTAAGTACTGTGGTCACTATTTTCAAATAATACTGCAGTTTCTTGTATATGAATTTTTACTTCTTCATTGGATCATCATGGCTTTATAGTGTAGCTTTTTTCACTTACTCTTGTATTGACGTAATTAAACTAGTTTAGTCAAATTTCGTATGGCATGGGAAAAGGACAGTCCTCTTTCAGCTTTAGACTAACCTCTTTTGATTTAGTCTAAATATGATTATTAGGTCTTGTCATCACAGTAGATATTTACCAAAATGGCTATACCAGAAAAATACATGACAATATAAAAAAATAATGTGATGCTCTGTGTTCACTATTAGATTAATGTGGTTTTTTTACTATAGTTTATTTCACTTATTTGACCTAAGCTAAACAAAACAAACTTAGATTAAACCAAAATATCCAGATAGGGGTTTGCAGGAAGTTTACTAACATATGTTTAAAACACACATAAGTAAATTGGTAGAAGTGGGAACATAGACAAGCCTATTGGCTTTAATTTTGTTTCCCTGAATGAATGGAAGACTATCCAGTGAGTTTAAGAGGAGCTAGACTGGGACTTACGTTTTATTTACCAAGAGTAAACAGACATCTCATTTTGGTTACATTTGTGTCATTTAGATTTAACACTAAAGTGTGTGGATTAGAAAAACACCATAGCTGATTGTTTCAAGCCCTCTGATCCTTCTGTATGATAATGCTGGTTTTCTCTGAATTTACTAAATATGAACTGTAACATAACAGTGAAGAATTCAGAATGAAGGTATGTGTACCGTAGGATAAACCCTTGCCTAGATGAAGAGGTAGTTGTCATGTCTGTTTTATATTTAATCTGTTTTCCAGCTATTGTATTTACTGAATTTGCTGCCTTGAACTATACTTTGTTTCATACTGAAGAAATGAGTTCATGTTTAGGAGAACCACCTGCATCTTCTGACTCTTTCCTTAACAAGAAACAGAAACATTTTGTATTAGACAGAGATTGTGAAAATTATGAATGTGCTTGTATCGTATTATGTAGCTGAATAACTATATGACAATGAGTCACCAGAGAGTTTCATTATAGGTCAAATGATAGTCATCTGTGGTAAGCCACCAGAAAGACAGAGAAGGAAGTGGGTAGGGAGGATTCTTTAGCAGCAGCATTCTTTAAAGAGCTTAGCTGAAAGAATGGGAAAACATCTTTAATTTTTATGATTACATTGGCATGAATGGAATGTATATGTATATTCTTTTGATTTGTCCTTATCTTTTCATCATATAGAATAGTGCTTTTGTAATTCGGTACCAACAAATGAAAGTAATTAGTTGTTTATATACGAGGGGAAATGGTGAGAAATATGTATGTATTAGAGAGCCCAACTATTGGGTGAAAAGGGAAGGCTGGAACAGTTTGCAAGAGCAGGTAATATGGCCTACCAGTTTTCATGTTAGAAATCACTACTTCTCATCTTTTGGGGTTTAGGGAGTAAAAATAACTTTCTTCATTTAAAAGACTTTTCAGTGAACAGATTGTGTCCATGTTCTTCAGTATAAGTGTCTGGACTGCAAAAATCCTGACCAAAAATAGTATGTTGGTACATTTGTTGGCAGCCTAACAGCAACTGACCAGCTATGGAGATTATACAGAGGTTCACCTCTCGGTATTACACAATGAGATGCACATGTTGGATAGGTTGAAAGAGAGCTGCTTCCTCATGTCACGTTTAAGAGATGTAAAGCAAAAAAAAAAAAAAAAAAAAAAAAAAGAATAAAATGACAGATCTAGTATTACTCATATTATAAGTAGTATGAGATCAGAAGTTAGGTCCCAGTTCTAATACTAAATTCAATTAAAAAAAGGGGGAGAGCGAGCAAGAGAGAGAGAACTCTACTTGTTTATCATTTTGAAAAGGACCAAATGGAAAAACTTTTTCTCAGCTACTATGGATATTTTTATTTTCCATAGACTTTCTCTGTAGTCAGAGGAGAACAGTAACAGCCACGGACAAGCCTCTCTTTTCATTGAACTGAGAAAATCTCGTGACTCTCTAGCTGCTGAAAACTCTAATAGTCCACATTTACAAGCACTGCTCATTATGCCCAAAACCTCAGCTGCACCTTGATTGTGCAGCTAAGTACTTCTACTGGATAAATCATAAGCCATAACCTTCCYCTGCAATCGATCACTGATTTTGTGTTTCCTAGGTAAAATTTCCAATCTGGTAATTCTTTGGTGATAGAATTTCACATACTGAAATCAACATAAGTATGTATCATTTTACTTGAAATTTAATCTTAGGGACAAGCTTTGTGCCTTTTGATAGAAATCTGAAGTAAGACGCAGCAGTGCAATAATTCAGTGATTACAGTGCAGTCATTGTAAACCTTCACAGTTTGTCTCAGTAAGCATTTTTTTTTGTAACGGGTTAACTCAAGAGATGTGATGCATTCTTTTTTCTGCGAGACTCCTGTGAGTTGTTCTGCAGAAAAGCAGTAACTACAAGGCTATTTCTCTGCCACACACATGAGTATTTTTTTCTTTCCAAAGTATGTTAATAGTTGGAAGAGTGACTAAACGTGGCATCCTGGGAATTCTGTGTTTAATTCATTCTTTTCACCCTCTCTATCTACATTTCTTCCTCTCAATGACTTACAGATTCACTTTCTTACAACTCAGAGTGGGGGAGGGTGATTTGAAAACCAGGCAGCATGTTTTCAGGGTTGCATTTGCTGGCCATAAACATTCTCCAATTGGAATTTAGCTTGCAACGTGTGGCTGATGCACACAGCAGAATACAGTTCAAGTGCTTTCCCAGTTTTACAGTTGATATTGTGGTAACTAATGAAACTTCAGGGTTTTTTAGTTATAAAATAAGCAGTTATAACAATGCTTTAGGATCCTGAGGGCTGAATACAGATTTATTCCTTTATATACTTAGTCAGCACATCTGAACAGGCATAGGTAAATAGTTTTAGAAGAAGGGATAGGAGGCTCTTCTTTACTGCTTAGTTAACCAGGAGGATCTGCATAGCTTTTCTTGGAGATGATAGGGGAAGTCCTAACTTCTCATCAAACAACCATTCAAATAACCTTTCTAATGCAGGTATGAAGGCATAAGTTGTCAGTATTAGGTGGTACTGAACTATCTCAATTTTTAGTGGGTAGTAGAAATGACAAAGTTCTCTGTTTTTTGCTTCAATTAACTGCCTTGCTTCTCTTCCTTCCTTCTTCATTTCTCTGAAGAAGAGAGATTTGTTGAGATTTGTATTTGCCAAGTGCAAGAGAACTCAGGTTTCATTTCTGTTTTGACCGTCCCTCTACT
Source organism: Rhea americana (assembly GCF_003343005.1). Taxonomy (NCBI): domain Eukaryota; kingdom Metazoa; phylum Chordata; class Aves; order Rheiformes; family Rheidae; genus Rhea; species Rhea americana. The sequence continues at coordinate 400,690 of NW_028186344.1, forward strand.
CTGACCCTAAACATGGCTCCCTCCTGTCTTTCAGCTTTAGTCACTGCCTCATGTGTGACACCCCTCGGCCTGTCTCTGAAAGTCACGCTGAGTGTCTTTGTTACATAGGGAAGTTATGCATCCCCTGAAGTCCTTCACTTTCTGAACAAGAAAAATAAGCTCCATTTTTACCTTCTGAGAAAATCCATGGGGCATGTTATGCATGAAATATACCCTCTGCAGGAAAAGAGTAGCAGCCCTACCCAAGAAGACATTCATAGTACAACTAGGTCTGGGGACACATTTCTTCCTTTGAATTGTCTTGGGATCCCCTAAAGAGATACTTAGCTTTTTTTTCCCCACCTCCCCTCTGAGACTTCAGGGACCCTGTGACTTCCAGCAGAGCTCAGCATGGATGACTGTGTGCCTAAAGACTATTTTCGGTGGGGCTCATTAATATTCTGCTGGGCTGCTGATACTGTCTGACACTGCTAGGTCACCAACACCAGCTTCCTCACCTATTCTGAAGAGCCAAGGACCAGCATCCAGATTCAGCTGGGAAACAACATTTACATCTATCCTAACAAATCAAAATGGGCCAAGGTGTGGACGACAGACATTAGATATTCATTCCGTGCTTTAAATTCAGGTTGCTCCCTGGCACAGCTTTGATCTGTGCAAACTCTCTCCTAGACAATGCTTGAGAATATTTATCCTTCCAAAGTTCAATCTGTGGGCTTTAAAACTATCTGGCCTGTATGAGGGAGCTTACTGAAGCTCTTATGCTGACTATTTTACAGAGTTCAGAGTTGAAGGGCAACCTCATTTTCCTCATCTAGCTGCCCCTGTTGGCACACTTCTGAGTCTTCTTCTCCCTGAATTATAATAGAAGAGGGGCTGGTCCTCCCACCACTGGTATGTCATGACAGTCTAATTCCAGGCTGATACAGTAATTGCAAAACTTGTATTTTATAAGAAAAAAAAAATTTAAGTATTTACCTTTAGTGCTATTTTTCATCTTTTCTACTGAAAAAGGAGAGAATCAATGCCTACTTGCTTTTTATTCATCTGTTCTTGCACAGTGTGAGTTATGATACCTCTAACAAGGAGTACATCACAGATGTGTCATCTCAGACAAAATAAAATCAAGGGGCTCCACTATTGTTCTGCCATTCACCTGGTGTCTAACCTAAAGGATAAGGCTGCTTTACACAGAGGTGAAGAGATGCTGGTCTTCAGCGTGTCAGTGATAGAGTGGAAATAAAACTAAGCCCTACCTTCTTAAAAATTTTGAGGTCTGTGACACCTGCTGTCATTGAGAGGAAAGAAAAGTGGAGCACATCACATTCAGTTTGGGATTTTTGTTTTCTGAAGAGTGTAGATCATTTAGACCTTAGGTCACTTTTATTTTTTCTTTTTCTTCTGTTATTACAAAAGAAAAGCTGCCAGGCAATTTTGAAAGATTTATTGCTATTTAACTTAATAAAAAAAATKAAATAAATACAGGCAGTTATGAATAACTTACTTGAATCACTTTTACAAAAGTAAAATGGGTTTATTTTTGAAATATATTTCTTAGTGTAGAAACTGAATGGTCCTTAATTTCATCCTGCAGGTATATTGCTTTAGTAATTTAGGGGGGCGGGGGGCTTCAGTATGCCTCTGAGCAAAGTGTTTAGGGTTACTCAGATCAGTTATGGTGCGTTGGCTCTGCCCATAAAATAAAAACAGGAGCAGTAAATTCTCCCACTTCTTTACATGCAGCTGGTAACTGTAGAACTCAGGTAAATATATCAAATTAGCATGTGCTTTTATTTCTTGCAATTATAGTATTATAGCACATATCAGAATAGTATAGCAGCACTTGTGGTTAGGTGATTCATACAATGCTTTTATGCAGGGGTTATCATGAGGCAAAACACTCTAAGTTGTCCAGCCAGGAACTAGAATTAGTCCTTCAACCTTATATTGCTTTTGTACTACATTCATGTAGTCCTCTGTTGGGTCAAACTTATCCCTAAATATACATTTTATGTTTCCTGTCTTTGGAGAAAAGAAAAAGTTTGAAGGAGTGTTGATTATATCTGTATTTCTGGACTGTTTGTGATATTGCTGTTTGTCTTTTTTAAAAATTTACCTACTCCTTGTAGAAAACCGTAGGTTTTTTTATGTACTTTCCTTTAGTTTACATTTTATCTAGATCATCTTAAGGAGAACATCTTCTGTATTTGTAGATTCTTTGGAAGAAATGACCATTTTTGGCTAGACAGCCTTCAGTGGTCTGAGCCTTTGTATGCACCTGCCTTCACAACTCAGCAGCAATAAAGCTTGAGTTTGCGTTTTGCAGTGCTGCAACTGGTTTTAAAAGTCATTAATGCAAATGGCAGCACACACAAATTATAACAGGTGCTTTCCAGATGTTCTAGTCCTGCTCTTCACTTTTCTTATATGCTGTATTGGGAGGAGTAAGAACAAGCCTGGAAAGAATTGCCCACASGTTGGATCTGAGGAATCCCCTTGATGTTAAACACGTTGAAATCAGGTTAAATCTGATAAAGGACACCATAGGGCCAATAAACTTCAGTAGTATAAATGCAAATTAGACAAATAAAGCTCTTATCTGTCTGTGGGGATCTATGTGTGTTGTGTGTGAAATATGGCTTCCTGCCTGTGGCGTTTGTTTCTCGTCCCTGGGAACTGGTTTCGAACTCCTGTCCAAACTGGAATGCATGTAATTAAAAAACTAAAACATACTATTCCAGCCAATCATCCAGCTCTGCTAGAAACATAAGTGAAATTAAAATTCATATGGTCTTTGCCCAGTTCCCACTTGACAAACSTGTGACAATTTATGACCACTTGCTGCTAATAGAGCCACTTAAGAATCCCTATATTGATATTTTGAAAGGTACATAGAACAGTTATTTATTTTTCAGGGTGTGCCTATACAATGTCCTTGTGTTATAAACCCATCAGATATTACAAGATGGGCAGGTTAGGATTGGGCCAGTAATTGAATGGGGGAGTTTTCCATACCTCAGCATGTTTTTCAGTCTATTGAGGGAGTCAGTACATGAAGATGGTGATGGGGAATCTTGTAGGTTGAACTGCTTGGTAGCACTGTAGTTGGATAGTATGTGGATAAACAAAGTCATAAAAGCAAGAATGTTCTTACTGGAGACTTTCCTCTTTCTGCTTTTCACTGCAGTTTCACTTGAATTGTTTTTGTGACATAAACCATCCAATGCCAAAACAAAACTTGTGTTAGTAGGATAAATTGTGAGTCAGGAGATCCCAAAACTAACATGCTGTAGGTGACCCTGCTGAGCAGGGAGGTTGGACTAGATGATCTCCTGAGGTCCGTTCCAACCTTACTGATTCTATGATTCTGTGAAAACCACACCTACACAAAAGATGTCAAGAAAGTACATAGTACATAGTACAAGTCCTTCAGCTGGTCTGGCTATATAAGCATGGACTCACATGTACTTGCACTCATGCACACATATGAGAAAAATATTTTTTTACTTCAGACCTTGTTTTAAAGTTAGAATTTGATGTCAGTCGGATAGTTGTTAGTGGGTATCAATATTCAGTTTTTATGAAACAAATTTGTATTGTTGAGCATTGGGATAAATGCTTCTTCAGTAAAGCTGAAACTAATCAAAATAGATACTATCAAACTTTCTCTTTAAACTCTACTACATATACATGAAGATATGTAGAGACGGAAGACCTCCATGATTGCTTTCCCATAAAGGAAAACTTCTTTTTACTTCTTTTTGTGTATCAGCACAAGATTTCTGAAGGTTTAAATTCTTGGCTAACACTGGTAATGATTGCAGTGCCAATTCAGACAGATAAGAGTACTAGAAAAGTGGAAAACAATAATACCCTGGGGTTGTAGAAAGATGAGATCACTCATGGATATGTTGAATGTTAATATTATGTGACTGCCTATGACCACACCTTCCCAAGGGCAGAATCACTCGCTCAGCTTTCAGTGGCTAAAGGGAAAGTTTCTGGATGCAACCTCTAAAATTGCAAGAATAGTTTGTGCAGGGACAGGTTCACTCTTGTTGACAGACTTTTCAGTGTTCAGCTTGAAGAGCAAGCAGCTCTAGAAGGTCCAGTATGTCTCTTCTTCCAGTAATTTAGAAAAACAAAAACACATAAGTACAGAAAAATGAAGAAGAAAGAACAGGTTTGAGAAAAAGACATTCCTCTTTCTCCTCCCTTTTCTATTGTGAGATACTTGTCTGTGCAGTGTTCTTTTGTTCTTCTAAACTGTGCATTATACTGCTGTGTAGCCTACAGGCTATTTGGGGATTATTCTTCCTGACTATGATCAAGTGGCAAGTGATGCTGACAGAAGTGGAGACTTGGGAACTTCTATAGAACACTCCAAGGTAATTGATGGTAACACACCTGAGTATGTCTTAGTTTGCATGAGCACTTATGAAAGTTCTTTTTGCTCATTTGCAAATGTACTTTCTTTCTTGAGAACCCTCACTGTGCACAGTAAGCTAAGCAGTTTTCTGATTTTTGCTTTTCTAGACAGCATTTCCCTCTTTTATTTCCAGATCTAACTGCATAACTAAACTACCAGGACTTTGGATGGCTGGAAGGACTTACAAAATTGTTGGTTCACAGCTTTCTTCTCACAGAATCACAGAATTGTTGGGGTCTGGATATCATCTTGTCTCCCTGCTCAAGCAGGGTCACCTAGAGCAAGTTGCCCAGGTACATGTCCAGACTACTTTTGAATATCTCCAATGAGATATTGATATGAGAGACTCCACAAATCATATTTGATACAACTTCCTGTGTTGTAGTTTTTGCCTGTTGCCTCTCATCCTGTAAAATCCCCTCCCCCCCCCCCCACCGAATCTTCTCTAGACTAAACAGTCCCAGCTCTCTCAGCCTTTCCTCATATGAGATATGCTGCAGTCCCTTAATCATCTTTGTAGTCCTCCTCTGGACTTCCTGGACTTCTTCTGTGGACGTTTTCTGAAGTAGCCTCTTTTCTCTTATATGCAGTACTATTGATTTGGTTAAAAATGATGATAAAATGGTAATAATAGGTCACAGCTGATCATAACTTATAACTGTTGGCCTAGACAGAGATTATAAAATATTTGCTTTTATTTATTTTTAAAAGTATATTGCTTTCTAAAAGAAACTTTAATGGTCTTGCAGATATACAAATATAGTGTGTCCATTAGAGATGAAAACAGGCATGATGATTGAAGCATCTTAATAAATGTAACAGCAGGAACTTTTTTACCCTACAAGAAATTTATTTAGTGCCTTGAACTCAAGGCTAAATGTGCATTGGGCCAGAAGATTTCACAGAAGGGCCTGAAATCTGAGTTGAGGAGAAGGAGGAAAAACAACCCTTTTGCAACTATGTGCAAAAGGACTGGAATGGAGGAGGTGAAACTGTATGTCATGACTTTTGAAGAGCAAGTTGATAAAAGGCAAGCATGTTAGCCATGAGACAGAAATATAAGGCTATAAATACAGGGAAAAGCATAGAAGGAAGCCAGATTACTGAAATTCATTTTATGTAGAGAAAGGAAAGGAAGGCATCAAATGTGAGCTTGAAACAGCAGTTTGGTACATTCAGTAGCATGAGTGCAAGACAACATTGATCTGGGTGAACTGGCCATACTGAGTTGTTCTTTTGACCACGTAGAGGTTACACTGGCATCCAGAATGATATGGCAGAAAGGCATTAAGTAATGTAGAACTGAATGAAGATTGCAGACAGAAAGCATAGGATGCTAGAATTTTGAACCAGTAATTTAAAGGTTACAGAAATTCTTGGCAGTAGATTACCCAGGTATGAAGAAGGAAGAGTGAAGCTAAGGGTGCTGTTCAGAGAATCCATTGTAAAAAGAGAGTGTTTGATGTAGAAAAGTCAGGGAGAGCAGTCTTTTTATATATTCAAATGAAAAATGTCTCAGATACCTAACAAGCAATTTGGAAATGATAGAGATTTTTGTTGGCTTTACCTTATATAGCACCTAACGATTGTAACAATTGCACATAGCAGTTACAAAAAAGGTATGGGATACATCTCATCCAGATATTATTTTACCAAATTACCTTTATCTTTCAGCTGAAGCACAGAGACTGTAGTCTTCACTCCAAATAGTTTAGTTCTTAAGTCTTTTCTGTGACATAAGCAGTAATAGCTTCTGCTAAATGAATACATTCTTACCTTTACCAGTCCTTTAATGTTTATTTTAAAAGATATTGGTGATACTTTTCTTGCATTGAATACRCGTTTTATTGGATATCTTCAAGGGAGAGTATAGCCTGGTCTCATCAAAAGCATTATTTAGCATTTTCGATGTTGTTGGATACTCTGGCTTGTTTCATGGTAGCTTTCAGCTGCTGAACTTTCAAAAGACAACATGAAACATAACAGGAAGCAAGTTTTTGCCTTTTTTTTTCAAAAATTGAGTTTATATTTCTGTTGCTCTGGTAAACCAGTGTTTGTATGGGAAATTTATGATTTAATCAACACGAAAGTCTATCCAGCAAATTTCTTCCCCCCATGCAATCTATGGGATTTGAATAATTATTCCGTTAAATACCATATTTAAGGACAAGACAAAAATGAATTGTGCTTTTGCATCAAGTGGGCTTTGTTTTTAAAGCAAAATGTCTTTCATTTATTCTTTATTTTTTTCTGGAAAAGAAGAAGTTTAGTGCAGGAAATTAAAAGGCAGTCTTACCATTCATGTTTGTCAAGAGTTTAGGACTCATTCACATTCTGTAAATTCTGTAGTTCCAAAAATGTTTCCCATTTTACTTTCATTTACTGCAACAAGTTCTTGAACAATAGAATTAAATGCTTACATATGTAGAGAGGATTTTTGGATGGAAAGGTGGAGTTAAATATGTTCAAGTAACATGATCATAAATTCTGGAAAGTTAGTTTACTTTTGAGATATCAGACTGATTGTGCATGTGGGAAGATGCCGTCAGATACCTTTTCATTCCATTTCTGAAGAAAACCAGGAGAGATGCTCCTGGAAGAATGCATATATATTAAATATGTTATTTGTCTTCCCTATGAGCAGCGGCAGCCTGTAATGTAGCCAAGAGTTTTCTACCAGGCACAGGACTCTCCATATTTCCCTGCAGTATTCATTTTCAGTTTCCTCTGTTAGTGTTCTTGCATCAAAGCCTGCAGCCCAGAGTACTTTTAACAGTATAGTAGAGTTCTTGGTGCTGGACCCTGATCCCTACATAATTTGTGCATTTTGTCCACCCAGACTTCCATATACATTGCTTGCTCAGCATAAGGAACAAGAATGGAGGACCTAAGAAGGTAAGAAATGAGGATGAGAACTCCCAAAAGACTTTCTTCTCAGGGAGAAGGGGTGCTGGGCAGCAATCTCATGGTTGTTTAGTAATCTTCTTCTTCGTGGCTCCATGAATCTCATATCTCTTTCTGAGTAATGCTATGACTTCAGCAACCTTCTTAGTATCCTAGTGGTTCAAGTTGCTGTATCGGAAGGTGGAATGCAGCCTAACTCAGGATAATTAAACAGAACCGTCTTTCTTGCTTTCTGTGCAGGTGGTTAGGTACTAATCTGTTATATAAAGATGTGCAGCACCACAGATCATGTTTTTTAGTGATATTAAGTGTGGCTGTTGTATTTCATGCTGAACTCAATATTCCATGGATGGTAGGTGTTCAGTGAACATTGCTTTATGAATTGGCTACCTCATGGATTCCTACGTTGCAAATCTTAGGTTTAGATATGAAATAGGAGCTAAGATGCCCTGCTTGGCCAAGGTGGTGGTGATTACAGGAACAACAAAAATCCAGAAACATAAATAACTGAATGAGCAGAAAAGAAGGCACTTATGGACTGTTGATAATAACCTGTAGGCATGGGTTTTTGAAATCCAATTACTAGACTTGAACTTTGAAATAATACCTAAAATGAATTTAACATCCTGAGTGCTCTTTATGGAATTGATTTTAGTTATTCTTAAAGATATCAGGAAAACATTGTGTTGTAATAAAAGGTGTAAGAAAAAGTGTTTAATTTTACTATCACAATCTCATAGGAATATATGAGTCTGTAATACTTAGGATGGATTTCTGAGACAGAAGAGTGCTTCCAATATAGTGTAGCATTCAAATTGTGTACTGTAACTGAGGTTTTAGATCTAATATTTATGGCTGGAGTTTCTTTCACTGGCCATCTGACAATGTTTGAATAAACATAGCACAGCAGAATAAAAATATTAACATCTGAAAAGACAAAGGTAAAGCTATTTTCTTACTTCTTGAAACAGCCCCTCATGTTATTAAAGAAGTGGTTTTGACTTAGAAGAACTACACCATTTTGGTGGAGTTCGAAGGTAGTGCTAATTTCAGCTGAATGCATGCCTTCCTGACATACACAGTCTCTTCTGCCTAGGTAATTGCATCTTCACAGACTAGAACACTGCATCTTTTGGAAACACTATGCTAGTTGCTAGCTAAGTAGTGCCAAAACTTGCTACTGAAAAGTTTCTGCAAAATATACTTACAGTTTCTCTATACCTTTGGGACAGATCTCTGTGGATAGCATTTCTGGTTCAAAGAGATTTAGGGGAGTTGGAGAAAACACATGTTTAAGCATCTATCTATACAGCAATTTGTTTTGGTYGGAAACCAACAATGGAATTTTTAAGTTGAACTGAGAACTATGACATTTCCAACTATTCTGTACTTTAAAATGTGACGGTAAATATGTTTATCAGAATGTTCTGCAATTTCATATCCAGATGTGTGCTGTATGTCATTAGCTGATGGACGTTTGCACTCAGAGCAGGCATGAATTCTGATCGATGAGAATAGGCCTGATCTGCAGCCAGTGTTTCCACTGCATGGTAACACACTTTCTCTCTCAAATTTGAAAATTTTCAGTTCTAGATCTCAAAAATATCACATCAGTTCTTTGAGATGGCCATTTCCAGCTGAGAGGTGCTAAGCAAAGGCCAATATTTGAGCTGTCTCAAAAAGAAAGAGGATTTTTTAAAAACAAGAGTACATCCATTTGATGCCTGTGGCTGAAAATTCTGAAAAAGTTTAGGATAACATTGCAATATTGCATGGTCGTGCTGTGTCTGAATCTCTGTGCCTCATTCGAATTCCCCGGGGACAAAAAGGACTTTGTCAGACTTATATTCTCTTGAACACTTACTCTTCTGTCAGCCCTGGAGAGTTGATTTACTCTGTGATTTTGTAGCATTCCTTTTTTTCCATTTCTCCTGTCCTATTTGTTATCTCTGCACAGAGAAGGTGAACTATTTTCTCAGTGACTAAAGGAATTCTACCCTTTTGTATTTGTAGTTTGTTTCAAGATTGCTTCTCTGAGTATCATCAACACCACATATAATTGGGCTTGTTCTCCACACACAGATATAAGTGAAAAAAAGAATGGGTGAATAAGGAGCCAGAGACCTTTGCAACTGTTTTAAGTATCATGGTTTTCAGGCACCATTCTGGTACTGAAAATGTGTGGATTTTCAAAGCAAGGAGAGAGTGTAGACAAGGTGATAGTAATAGGTGGAATGACTGGTGCCATTGTAATTTATTTAGGAGCTCAAGGGGGAGCTTGGAAGGTCCTTGGTTCTTTTCCTGGGACTGTCAGCCTAGATTATTCTTTCTCATCAGATTGAAATAGGGTGATCTAAATACATACCTTGTATTAGCAGTTCCTACACTAGTGTTTTGCTTTGGAGTGGCTATGCAGGTTTGAAATACATCACATGGTTCTCCGCGGTTACCACACATTAGCCCAGCGGATAGCACCAATGCACTCAAACTAGGCTCATGTGGAGGAAGCTAAATTAGAAATAGCTGTTCAGGCACACACCAAACCCTCTGCAGTCCCCAGAAAGGACAGAAACAGCTTTTGGACAGTCTTGAACAAGATGTACACTGGGATTATTTGCTCCATAGCTTGGATAGTCTAGATGTAGGGTCCTTTGCATAAATTACTTGGATCTGTTGATCCACTATTACTACACCATATTACTCATTAATGTAGACACAGCTGCTCCCAACTAGAAGTGATTTTTACAAGCTCATTAGGAGGACTGCTCTCACAACAGTGTGTTTTGTGGGCTGTAGACATGGACTGAGAGTCAGATTGGTACTGTTCTTTGCAGCTTTTCTGAAACAATGCTTTGTGATTTTTTTTCCTGTGCACTTTTACAGTGCTTAGAGATGCACCAATTCTTTTCTGAAAAAATAGTTGTTAGCAGTGATGTCATCTGTGCAGCAACTCAAGAGAAGTAGAAAAATAGCCAACTTATTACACTAGAGGGAATCATGTAAACCCGAAATGGAAGTCTATATTAAAGCTTGATGTATGGTTTTAGATTTAGGAGGATGTGCTGCAGTGTGTTTGTTAATGGGGTTGTACAGGAAGGCAAAATAGAATGGATTTTTAAAATATGCTGTGATGTGCATGTAAAATGGAGCTCTTTTTCTTCCTGTTTATTTTCTGCCATAGTTTGGAATTAAAATGTCTCATATATTGATACTGCTTAACATTTTGGTAAATCAGCTTAGGAAAAGTTATGCTAGTTATTATTCTGCTATATGCATTCAGTGATCATTATTAGGTGTGGGGGGGAGGGGTGTTCTGCTATGCAGTTAAATGTGTTGTGCTTCTTCTTAGTATAAAGTAAGGAATGAATAAGATCCAATTTTGAAAACCTCTTATCAGAGTTCTTCACACAGGTTAGTAGAATAGCTTTTATCTTTCTTTCTTTCTTTCTTTCTTTTTTTCTTTTTTTGGCCTGCAGAGGAGAATTAATTACTAAAGGAAAAGTTGTAATAAATACTTGTCCTTTATGTGAAGAGATTGAGATACAATATAATTACTGCTTTCCAAGCTGCTAGTCCTACCAGAAATGGAGCAACTATCTGAAATTCTGACTGAATGAGGCAATTATCAGGATTTGCAAATTTATTTCTTTCCTGTTTGTAAACTGCTTAATCCTGTATCTGATTTTAATGTACAACCTGTGTGCACATCTTTTGTGCTAAAGCACATATGAGCCCTTGAGGAGACACTGTGGTAGTCATTGTTATGTTACAAAATAAAATGTACAAATTGATTTCAGGATAATATATGGTTGAGAAAGGAGAAGAGAGGTTATAAGGTGTTAAAACGAGGCTTTGACACTAAGCAGCACTAGCAATTAATAAAAACATGAAGACAAATTACAGTTTGTGAAAAACGGTGCACCATCTGGAATTATGAGAATAGTGATGACATTAAATAGAAGAAAATGTGGTCTGGATGGTCCTCTTTTTAGTGTAGATGAATGAGAAGAATGGGACTTCTAACTGAGAGTACCTATGAAAATTTATTTTAGGTTATAAGCATCTGACAGTTAAATGTGGTATCTTAAAGCCTTATGTAAACTATGAATTGTCAACTCATTAACCTCTTGTGTGGGCTTTAGCCTATTCTTAATATTCGATCTCTGACAATCTGAACCAGAATCTGTTCAGTAGCATCATATTGTCTTCTGAAAAACTGTGCTCTTTGCCAGGTCAAGCACAGGACTCTGAAATGTCCCAGGAGTGTAACTGCATCTTGGCTTTATTTCCCCATGTGTGAAAGGCATTCCCTGTAGCCAAGGGTAAAAGCTTTGAAGGCTAATGTTTACTTTCTCAGCAGTCCTGTTGTCAATGGGGTCAGTAAGGATAGAGAGTAACTGAAAAGGAGTTGATAATGTCTTGCAGGGAAGCTGTATGAAGAGTAGCTCTGTTTGATTGTGTGCCAGTGTATAGAAACAAAGATGAGTAGCACATCAAAGTTAAAAATATGATCCTCAGTGGCTGGTAACATTGCTTAATGCACTCTTATAGTTACTTAATGGAAACAGGTTTTATGCTGTTCTAGCCATATTATTGTTTCCAGTCCTCTTCCTGGTACTCACTACTCTTCTGTGTTGCTCTTCTATTGCTAATATCCTTATTTTCCGCATTTCAGACTTGCTTACAGTTCTTTGTGCTGCCAGAGTGAAACTTTCACTGTGCTTTTCAGTTACCTGTGCTGCAAACTAGTTGGATCTCTAACTAGTTGTTTAAACACAAAATCGAACCCCATCATTGTTTACCCATCAATCGTTTTTATTTCTTGTGCTGCTTTTCCCATTTTGAAGTTTCCCAAACACTTACTAAATGTTTTAAAAGCTTTACTATCTGAAATACTTGATGCTGTTTATGAAATAAAACTTTACTAGGGTCTGTTAACAATTTCTCAGACTTCTGAAAGGCATTTTTGTCAAATTACAGTATTAGAAATTTCTCTTATATTGAAGTTGTAGGTAGAAAATACTACATAATATTGGGTTTTTTTCCCCCAGATAGTCCTGTCATGAATTTCTGTGAAGTTTATATGAAGATACCTGCATAATATAGTAGAGAAGCGCTTCTGATGAAATAATGTGTTTAAATAGTATGTGTTTTCTTGAGTATAACCTCATCTGAAGTTGAGTTTTGAGTGATATAAATGGAATTTAGTAAGATCTTTTTTATGAAAGCTTCTGGGAAAACTGAGCCAAACAACAGTTTACACTGCTATATCTCATGGTGATTCTGTATTTACTCTTTCAATCACTTAATAAAAATTCCTTTATGTTAAATATCAACAGGGGACTATTTTTCTTTTAAGTACAAAGGCAATCAAAAATATGAAAATCAAACCATATGCTTACATAGTCATTAACCAGCCAGTGTCACCAACATATTTTAAGTATTATGGGGAGACATACATTAGGTAAATTTCAGTTCAGTTTTTTGTAGTATTGTGTACTTTTCAGCATGAAAAGTAATTAACATTTATCATCCTTTTATTTATCAATATGAGCATGTGATCCAAAGATGCACAAAATATACTATATATGACGATATAGTCATGCTAYGGACATACAGCTTACTGATAGCACTTTGGGGCCCTATCTAAATATTAAATATAAATACATCATTTGGAAGGAGTAGACTGTGACTGCGAACAATCAGCATGGGTTTACCGTGGGTAAATTGTGCTGAACYAGCCTGATTGCCTTTTATGATAAAAAGCCTGGATGAGGCTGAGGAGCAGGTGAAAGCAGTAGATGTCATGTATCTCAACTTTAGCAAGACTTCCGACACTGTCATACAAATATATATATGTCCAATTTAGGATATTATAGTCTGCATGGGTAGACAACTAGATGGATTGAAAAAAAAAAACTTGTTAGATGGTCAAGCTCRGAGGGGAATGATTAACAGGTTGTACTCTACATGAAAGTGAGAAGGGGAGCACCCTAGGGGTGTCCTCTGGGACCTGTCCTGTTCAGCTTCTTCRTCAGTGACCTGGAGGAGGTTCAGACTGGATCTAAGGATAAAGTTTTTCACTGTGGGGATAGTCAGTCAGTGGAACAGATTACCCAGAGAGGTTGTGGTGTCTCTGTGCTTGAAGACATTCAAGATGTAACTGGATGAAGCCCTGAGCAACCTGGTCGAACCTCACAGTTATCCCTGCTTGGGGGAGGAGGTTGGATGAGAGACCTCCTGAGGTCCTTTCCAACCTGAATTATTCTCTGATTCTGTAATAACTAGTTAAAACTTGTATAGCTGTATATAGCTGGAGAGCTGTTTTGCTTTATAATTCTCTCTCTGTGCTGGGAAGACATTGCTTCTGAAGACCTTGGAGATGTTRCTTAACATCTGAGCTTAATAGGAGTACCTTAATAAAGCAGCCAGGTATGGCAGACGATTAAAATCTGGACCCTAGGCATTACAAGTTGAATATAAGTTCATTCCTCAGGCACAAGCTTTAGCAACTTTCTTGGAGGAGAAAACTTGAGCCCATCTCATCATGAGGCCAAAGGTAATCCTTCCTTCGAGTGAAGCTGGAGGGGGCATGACCAAGTCTGTCCCCAATTACAGACATGTAGGACTTTCTGCAAGAGTCCCAAATTCACCCCCATGAAGGGCAACTGAGTCTGTGAATACCCTCAGCAAAGGCTATCTTTTCATCCGTGGTAGTATGCGCTGCCCTGTTGTGATGTAATCTGGTGGAGCTGGCTCAAAGAGCATGTCAGCTCTTAAGCCTTTTTTTGTCTCTATTTTGATACCTGAATTTTGATTTTTTTGACTTCTTTCTCCAAATATGCCATTTTTAATAGTTACAGATTTCTAAATTTAAAAAGAAAAGCCTATTTTTGATGGATAGGAGAACTTAACAAAAAGCATTTTTTTGCCAGTGTGGAAAGTGACAGCATGTTTGGCATATGCAATTACTATAGGGATTCTAAAATTTAGTAACTTTATAGCATTCTTTCTAGTTCAGATGCATTTTACTTAATTTTAGCTGTTTTTTTTCTTTGTGTTGTAACTGAAAGGTACTTAGCTCTTCTCAGACTGAACTTCTGTCTTTTTTTATTTGTTCAAGTGACTTGTCTTTCTGTAACTACTAAATTGTCAATATGCTATTTAACTCGTAGCTCAACTTTTTTCATGAAAAATACCTGCTCATATATTTCTGATTTGAACTGCCATTTAGGAAGGCCTCAAGTGCATGGACTCACCAAAACCTCTGGAATTCTTTTTGCAATCATTTCAGTGAACATAGGAACACCTTCTCAGCAATACAAAATAAAGSTCATTGAGTTTTACTTCTGTGGCAAACACAATACATTTTTGATATAGAAATTGGAATAGTCTTCACTTTTCTATCCAAGAAAATGGAAGTAGCAGAAAGCAGCCAGGTCAGATCACTCAGGCCAGTGTTTCCAAGTGCTGGGTAGGCCCATGTTGGAGGACAGGAGTGGAGCCAAGTTCAGATGAGTTATCATCGACTTCTGACTTCACAGTTAGTCTTCCAGGAAAGCACCTGATGGGCTTTTTGACAACACCAGGAGACTGTTAAGCCTCATTTCACTTGTCTATAATGTGATTAGACAAACTAGTGATTCCATTTTGGTATCTGTGTCATCCTTTCAGCTGTGTGAGTCAACAATCTAGAAAAGCATGGAAAATGTATAGAAATTTATGACAATAAAACTAAGTTCTTTATTTTTTCCATATGCATTAGACTAAAGTATCTAAACATATGGGCATCAGGTCATGAGAGAATATGATATATTATAACTTCCTAGGAAGTAGACTTATGGCTGTTACTATTATGATTTGACTGATAGATCTTTTCATTGCTTGTACTGCATTTACAGTAAAGTTTATATTGTGCTGATTATACATATTTTAGTTTCATATGATTTCCCTTACTTAAGAGGCTTTCTAAACAACTCAGTACAGTAGCATATACAAAGCTATAAAGGAGCAATTTTTGCCTTTTTACTGAATCACTTTATGTTGAACAGCAACAGTTGTTATCATGTGATTGCTTGTTCTATAAAAGCTTCTAGGTGACAGAATCAAAAGCCTAATATTGTATGTATTGCCTACTGTCTATTTCATTCTTTGGAAAAAAAGTATTGGGTATGAATTTCTAACATCTTAAATGTATTAAAAGTTTGCCTTTTGAAGTAGAAAGAATGGTATTCTTGAAATTATTTTTATACTATGTCTATGATCTAGGACTGTAGGAATACACCAAATCGTATCTGATGCATAAGCATATGTTCTGAAGGAGTTGCACAGTTTTGATGAGGCCTACCGTTGGTCTCTGGGAGAGATGACTGGAGAGCCTGAGTTTAAGGCAGCAAGAGGGTATAATGCTGTTCCCAGATTTGTCACAGATTCCTGTTTGTATAACATTGGTGAAGTTATTTATGTGTAGATCAGTAAAACAGGCATATTGCCTGTGTAAGACATGTAAGTATTCTGGTAAACAATTAAAACCTGTTCTGAGATCTGCCTAGGGAAAACCCTGTAAACTACCGTGGATTTATGAGGAATTCTGGAGCTTAAAGCACCCACCATTAACACTCCCCTGTGTGATTCATGCAGGCCTATGAATACCCTCTCCTATTCAGAGAGGTGCTACATCTCCTTTTGATAGGAAGGCATAGAATATGGCTTACTCTTATAAGTAGTTCCTGGAGAGGAATACTGTAGAACTTCAGTATCCTGCAAGGAAGACTTGTGAGTGGGTAGAAGTATTGTGCAAGCCACTGCAAGTGCCAGTCTAACCAATGTGGGTATTTTCACAATGGTGATTTGTACACTACAGGAGAGAAACTTAAAACATGAGGTTTCTAAGTCTTTGGTAAATAAAAGAACTTGTCACACTGCATATTTCAGATTGGAGTCATTTTTTTTTTGGTTTTGGTTTGTTTTTGGTTTTTGTTAGTTTGTTTTGTTTTTGTGGGACTTTGCATCTTGTATT
The DNA here is from genome assembly GCF_003343005.1 of Rhea americana. Taxonomy (NCBI): domain Eukaryota; kingdom Metazoa; phylum Chordata; class Aves; order Rheiformes; family Rheidae; genus Rhea; species Rhea americana. The sequence continues at coordinate 417,042 of NW_028186344.1, forward strand.
AGAAAGTTGCACATGCAACTCCTCCTCTTCTGGCAGCACATGCTAAAGGAAAACCAGTTGTGTTACAAACTACCTACAGAGTTCTTCGATTTCAAGTCAGTGCCTTGTTCTTGAAAAGAATACTATGTTCATGTTTGAAAATGGATTGAATGGTATGTTGGCTTGCAACTAGTGTATGTGTCCTATCCAGTAATTTGAAGTAGAAATGAATATAGCATGATGTAACACATTAAACACAAATCACATTCAAGCTGGAAACACGTAGAAATGGATTTGGATGGCGATATTTCAACAGGGAAAACTCAAAACACCTATCTCAGCAGAGAGTGCTCAATATGTCTGGGAAGGTTTGTGATAGAATGAGTGAGAAAAGGGAATTTGGAAGGAATTCTTTATTCTCACCTATCAGCTTCCTTTCCTTACTTTCCCAGCTGTCCAACTAGGTGAGGTTTGTGAACAGAGAAAGCAGATGTCTGTGGAAGGTTGTCTGACTTCTGCGAACATTCAACCAGCTTGTTACAATTTAACAATTTCACCTGGCCAGCAGATCCCTAAGCAAGCCAGACAGCAGAGATTACTGTATGACAGGGGTGGAAGAAAAGCTTGTGCTGCATCACGGAGGTACCAGCATCAGTCCCTGAAAAAAGAGCCACTGTAGCTTTAAAATGCCCTGTGATCACTCTTATGCAAGGATTTAGAATCAAAATGTTAATATTCTGTAGGGACATAAAGTAACAAACTGCCAAGAAAAACTCTTGAAATGCCCTGGATGTTACTGACTGACTGACTGCCTAAGTTTGTGATTATTTCTACTGTAGATTGAACTGAAGAATCTCCAAAATGAGCTCACCTTTGTGCAAAACTTCAAATATTTCACATGACTAATTGCCTTGGAGAGATTTAAGGGGGAATGTTCTTCTTTTTAAATTGTATTTCCATCATTCTATATGTAAAATGTTTCAGTAACATTGGGGAAGGGAGACAAAATACCTAAAGTTCTGAATTTTGAAACCAAGTATTTAGTAGTTCACCTTCTGTGTGTTTAAGATTATTAAAGCRCATAATGATTTACAACACACACGAATCAACTTTAGCTTTTGCTAGCAGGAATGGGTATGTGCCTTTGAAAATTGGTCCAAGAATTCCTTTTATGTATACTCACAACATAATAGTCTGTACTTAATCTGAAATTATAAATATCATGCACCAAGTACTATGAAGGCAGAGAATGGCTCAGGAGCTGAGGTAGAAAAGGGGGATCTCAGAAGCCTGTAAGGCTCACATTGAAGTCAGCAGGAGCTCTGCAAGTATCTTTGGCGTTTTTACTTTAATGAAACTTTCTTTGCAGTTTTATGAATTTAGAAATTTATTCTTTCAATTCTGTCCAGTTACAGTTTTGAGGTAGGATGTGTTGTAGTTGCAAAGTTAAATAGATGAAGTTATGAAGCTAAAACTTCAGCAAAGTAGAACTTCTGTGGTTTGATTCAGTTTCTAGCAAGAAAACGTGCTTGCTATTAGTTTAARTTTAAAAAAACAAACAAACAAAAAACCCTGCAAAATGTATCCTTAGCAAAAAGCTGTTTGGCAGAAAGAGGGTAAGTATGCTCCTCCTTCTTTAATACTTCCCTTGGGAAGCAAAATTATAAGAGAAACCTATGTAAATGTTTCCATTAGACCTACTTATTTTAAAATATGATCTTCCTTCAAAATTTAAATTTGGATTAGATTTGCATTTTATCCTTTTCTGAGCATTTGCCATGATTTATTCTGTGGCCAAATTTGAGACTGCCTTCAGAAGGCAAAAGAGAAACTTACTACAGGTTCTGGAGTTCCAGGTTGAAAAAGGACTGTACTGACCAGTCTAAYGGTATAGTATGGTGGACTAAGTCACCCTCCTTTATTGCTCAGTTCCCAGTAAGAACACTTCTATTACTGAACAACTGAAGAGTTCACTATTACTCAAGAAGGATATGACTGTGGGTTTGGTCTCCATTGACAGTTGCAGCCCTGATGCATATGTGAGACCGTGTTATTTTACATTAGCGGTAAAGTTGCAATCACAGGGCTGCYGGGAGACCTTCTGTACAACAGTATGGGACTTTGGTGCAAGGCAAAATGTGAGCTCTGCTATGTTGTTCTTCAGGGGTTAGTTGGCCCTTTCAGTGCTTATTTTGGTACTCTTGGTTACAAGAGCTTCCTATTAGAAAATTTTGTCTTTTTGCTTGAAAAATAGTGAAGTTCATTTTAAGGCTAACTGAGGCCTATATAGAGATTGCTAGAGAGATTGTCACATATAGCTACGTTCCAGGTTTGTCTTTCATCTGAGTACTCTGTTATGTTAGTTAAGCTTTCTTACACTCTTGTAAGATATATTTTTAATAAAAAAAGGAATACAATGAAGGCTATTAAATATTCTAAACAGTCTAATACTTAAGGAGTCTAGCTTTATGCGATTGTACTTTCTTGAAATAAAGACTTCCATCTTGCTGAATTATCATCCATTTCAAGTGACCATCTTTTGGCAGTATAGCAGCTGACATCAATTTTTCTAACCTTTGATTTTATCTCTTTTGACGTTGAAGATGATATCACTGTTTTGAAGGAGAGGTTGGGCTTTTTTGCTTAGGTGGTAAAATAATTCTGGTAATAACACTGGTCTGAAGAGGTATTCTTTTGCAAATGTGGAAATAAATGTTTTATTTTTTCTGAATTGAAAAAAATATAGCTACTAAATGCCTGGGGTTTACAGCACAGGTAGGAGCTTTTAACAGAAAACTCTTGTATTTTTCCTAGTCCCAAAGTATATTAAACTTACTACTTTGTCATATTTTAAGTGGAAGTTAATGTTCTCCAGCAGTTTTGTTTTACATGTGAGTTTTTCTGAAGCCTTTCAAGACTTCTAGGAGGTATTTTCACATGGTCTCTCTTTTCCAGCAAGTTGTAATTTTAGTGTCTGTACAAGGGAAGCTGCGCCTGTCRCCCTCTTGATACACCTTTTAATACCCCCCGGTCTTTGCTGAACGTGTTGGAGAGGGGACGAAGGGGCTCACTCTGTGGCATCTGAACGGCAGACGAGTCTGGAGAGCCTGGCGGTTTGATGGTCCCTTGGCGCCTGCCTGCGAGCAGAGAGTGGAGCGGGGGAGAAGGGGCTGGCAGCTCATGTGCCCGTGGTGCTCGCCGTCTCCAAGGAGACCTCCGCCTTTGTCTGCACATGTCCACAGCAACTGCCTAACTGATGGCATCACACGGGACACTCGCAGTCTGTCTCGCTGTCCGCCTCTCTGGGGCGGTTTGGCACCGTGTTGTTAAGGGGAGAGTAAAAAACCAAAACGTTACGCCCTAGAAAAAAGTAAAAGAAAGCTTTTGGACTGCTTTTGGACTGTTTGAACCGTCCTGTGGTCAAAGTCTATTGCTAGTATGTCGCCAGCACAGATGTGAAACATGGTGTTGCTAGTATTTCTTCCCAATCTGTGCCATAGATGCATAGATGATACTAGGCATTTCTTTGAATGAGACAGCTGTTAATGCCACTGCTGAATTTACACTAATTATAAAATGAAAGGTCTGGAGCTCTCTTTCCTTCTCAGAGCTCGATAGTCTAGTTTTGCTGATTAAAAAAAAAAAAAAAAAAAAAATCCTCCCTCCATTACAAAAAGCTCTCAGGGAAGGAGAAGATGTCATTAGCGCTGGTGCTGAAAAGCATGCTGATGTGCTCTTTTTTGTTGTTGTTGTTGTTGCTTGCAGTTTTGTTGTACTGATGATTTGCTAATGAAAGCCAAAGCTCTTTCAAATTTAGTCCCTCAGCACTAGGGCTGGAGATGAAGAGCTCAAGTTTAAAAATATTCTTGTTGAAGGGAGGAGAAGGTTGCAGAAAGGCAGTAAGAAAAAGATGCTGAAGCAATACTGGAGGTCACTGAATACCTGCATTCATGTAATTTGGGAGGATGGGGGACTTGGGCTAATCCTCCCTTTCTTGCTAAGGAAAGAGTCCTGTTAACATCAGCGGCAATCTAACCTGAGTTACGGAAACAGGATATTACTGAGAAACAAAAATTGCATCACAACTCAGTGGATGAAAATGCTGTAACGTATTATCGAATAAATTTAGTAATTACCAAAAGAAATGTTATTTTTCTTATAACTCACTACCTTTTAATTACTTCTTAATCTTCTTTTCTTGCAAAAGCGGCCTTAAAAAAAGGAAAAAAAAAAGAACATCAGTTACGTAGCTTGGCTTTGTTTGTTTATAATAGAAAGTGTTCGTAATTTGTATAAAACTGGGGAGAGGGCATAGTCTGTGTCAGTTTATCTACAGTGTGTCACACTGGGGGTAAATACCAGCTGGTACATGAAAAAGGTCCAGGCAAATGTAAGCCAACATACGTAAGCATGGACAGCTTGAGGAGCGTAGTTTGAACAAATAAGTGGAGTTTGCTGCAGCCACAATTCTCAGCTCTCCTAGTAGCGTTTTTTTAGATAGTGTCATTAAATCTGTGTCTTCAAAAAGTAATCATATTTATTGTTAGAAGCCAGTCCCTAACCCCTCTGCCTTTACTTTAAACTACTGAAAATAAAATAACATTATAGGCCTTTGATCTTGAAATTCTTACTGCTGCCTCAGTTTATTCATGTGAGCAGATGGGTATGATAAATGTGTGAGCATCCTCAGAGTCTTTGCTATTACACATTATTACACAAGGATTTTTATATAATTATATATATAACAAAAATTAGGATTACACATTAGCATATGAGGATTTCAAAGTAATGATTTGCAGGTCTTATAAGTCTTTTTGATGGAGAAGTGTTTTCTGTGCTTCATAAAGAAGAAAATTTAGGCATTAAACAGCTTGAGGACAACTAAAGGGACAAGTACAAGGTAATATAGCAAGTCCACGGCAGAGCATGTATAAATCTACAGACTGAGACCAGTAAATATGACAGAGCAAGTTGCTGTAAACTGGAATGAAACAAGGGTCCTGATTAGTACCAGGCTTAGTTTAGAGGAGCCTGTAGGAGAAAGTCTTGTCAGTAAGAAGATCCTGTACTGTGACTACAAGCCTTGAAAGTTTTTCACAAGCTCTGTGGTCCTCCCTCCTCRACTCTGGGGAAATTCCTGAGCTGTGCTTAATTAAAGCATGATAGATAGCACACTTGGGGAGGGGAGGGAGAAAACAAGTTTCTTCCCCCTTCCTTTCTCTCCCTCAACTTCTGGCCAAAGCCTTAAGCCAGTTCATCTCTCTCCTGTGCTGCAAGAGAGGTATGAAGTGGTAGGACTCATGACCTTGTCTACTTTTAAGTTTGAATCCCATGTTTTGGCCAAGAGAGAAAACAAACTTGTAACTATACTGGAAATTTCTTTTTCTTACTAGTTCCTGTTTGAACCTACCAGGATTTTGTGTGAACATKGTACTGGGGACCATAGTTCATCTGATAAAGGCCTAGCAGACTGGGCTTTAAGAAGATTCCCAGAGAGCCCTGCTGCCTCCAGGAGCCATACAGTACAAGCGCCATAGCAGGAAGGGAAGGGGCTGCAGAGGGGCGGTATTGTGCACCCTCCTTCCTTCCCTCTGAGATGGGCAGGGAAGCAGCTTCTCCTGGCACACTTCTCTAACTAAGCCAGGTGTTAGCCGGGACTCTTGTTTCAAGCATCATTGGGTGTGCACACCCATACCAGCCTGACCTGAAGGAGCAAGCCTGTGAATGACGCGCATGCCTGGATTTGAACCGCTGCATGTTCAGAGCCTTATGTAAACACTCCTGCTTTTGCCTGACAGTATGATAATTTAGACTGTCTAAATTTATAATTTAGATAAAGTAGACTTTTCTGACTCCTATGCCCCAATATGCCTTTCTGAGGAAAAAGTTTGAGGCCTATTAACTTGCTTGTAAAATACAATTGAAGAGATCTGGTTCCTTTAATTAATCTGTGTGAGATATTATCACATTTCAAAAACAGTTGCAATATGCCAGTGTAGTATACAGCTCACAAAGTCAGAAGTTGCAGCAGCACATATGAATGTCACTGTGCCAGTGGCACATCTGCCCTGTCACTTGTACGCAGAAATACCGAGTTCCCAAGCATACCTGCCTGCCTTCTTGCCCTAGTTTAGTAGCTGCCAGAACAGGCAGGCCCAAACATTTTGGCTCTCTGGGAGATGCTGTCTTCCCTTTCCTCCACTTCTCCTGCAGCAGCCTACCCAAAGATGCTTGCAAAAAGGGATTCTGACTCTCAGAAAATGGATTTAGTCTACCAGAATAGTATATGGTTAATAGTATATTAATTATGTATTATTAACTTTGAACAAAATCCATTTTAGGAAGCTCTGTAAACTAAAGAAAAAATTCCAAGAGCTGCTGTAGCAGGCTTTCTCAGCTTACATGTAAATAATACACATATTTGCTATTTGTCACATGCTTTACCTTTTCATAACATGAGCTCCATTGTCACAGTCAGAGCCAAAACTTCTGTTCAGCTTTTTTTTTTGGGGTTTCTAGAAATACTTTGAATTAGATTAGGACAGAAGAACAACTTACCACAATATCAGGCAAGTCAGCAAATCAAAGCATTGACTTTTTACATGGTCTGATGTTTTCCAGAAGTAAGGCAAAGCACAAGCATGTAGCAACCATGGAAGGCACAAATATGATTGTTATTCTCCCTCATCAATTAGAAGTAGCAAACACTTTCTGAAGAGAGACATTTGAACTGGATAATTCATGTGCAGTTTGTATTTTGTTTAACATTTGATTTCCTCTTTCTGTAACTGATTTCAGAGATCTTTTCTAGCATTTTTCTTTTTTTCCATAACAGTGAAGACTACTTAGATTAAATATATAGTTTTATGGGAATGTGAAGCTCAGAGAACATAGCAAATACATTAGTCATTTTACTCAATTTTCTGTATTCTTATGTTTGTATATCAAATGACTGCATTTTCTGACGCCGACAAAATCAAATCTTTGTAGTCAGAGCTTTTTGGCCCTGCTAAAGATGTTTTCCACTGTCCTGGTGGAGGAAGTGCTGGAGGGCAGGATGTTTTGATCTACCATACTACTATCAGATACAGATGAGAATCAGGACACTCAGCATAAAATAATCATTTTTCCCTCTCTTTTCTTCACATGTCAACTTGGTAAATCTCGAAATGTAATCTGAAGATCTAACTTTCGTACAATTATAGTTGTTTGAAATTTTTGTAACAATAGAGAAAACTGGTTAGCCTGGCAGTCTCTTAAGTGCCAGAGAAGAGTTTTCTGATGCCCACTTGGAGGTATTGGCATTGCATGAACTTCTGTTCATCTTACAGAAAATTTCCATTCCTGACGGTGTAGGTGATAAATTAATTAATTGCATCACCAGTTGCATCTTTTTTTAGATTGCCTTTGAAACTAAGGTGTAATATTAATACTACTTTGTAGGCAAGTTTAGAAAGTTACAATGAAATTTAATTCTCAAAATTTCTGTCTGCATTTCCCCTAGGTTGTTCTAATTCAAGCATTTCTAAAAAAATACGGGAAACAAAAGCATTCATAATGTTATGTGTATGCTGTTGGTGTTGTTTCTATTATAATGCTGTGTAATGTTCAGAAATGAAACTTCCCGTATTAGTCCAGTGAAGAGTGAAGCGCTCTTTCTATATTTGTAATACTAACAACTGGAGTCATTATTGTGCCAGGTGCTGTGCAAACACAGAACAAAGAGATGATCACTGCTTTAAAAATCTTGCATCATTTTTTCTCTGGTCTTGTCTAACTTCTGTGATTGATTATGATGGTAATGTCTACTGCTTTGGTAGATTCACATAGTGTTCTGGTTATCACAGTTTTGACTGAACTTTCCATTTACGTATATAGAAAAAGTAACTAATTAGGTGTTTCTAACTAGCTCACTCAAGCCAGTGTGGAAAATGGTATGGGCAAGGAGATGGTAGGAGTTCATTAAGAAATGCAAATTTCGATAAAACTTGGGGATGTCTACAACCACTGCAACTGAAGACTGTTGTCAGACTGAAGCCTGCCAGCAGACATTTGCATGATTTATTGAGGACAGATGTCCTTTGGTTTGTACCCTGGAGTTTTTGTTCCCAGCTGTATGTCCATGCTGCAAGCTGACTTGTCATGACAGGAATACCTGGCAGACCCTACTTCCTTTAGATGAGAACCCTAAGCATGCAAGTGGAGAGGGGAGTTGCAGAGCACATCAGCAGTGTTTCTCTGGTTTGGGTGATCAGGTAATTAGGGCTGTCCTTCTGTATGGGCAGGGTGTATGAGACCAACTAACTCCAGGAATTCTACCTACGTTTTTTGATCTCCCAGTCAGTGTTACTGCTTTTCAACAGCTGAGGCTCTTGGAGGATGGCTCTTGCTAAATATCATTAGGCTTTCATTCTCCCTAAGTCAGGAATTTCACTGTCAGGAGAAGGGAGGGAAACTGTGCTTGTTTTCTGAGCCATAGTAAGGGCAACATCTATTTTCCTCAATAGTTTTGSCATGTTGGTTCATTCAGATACGTGTGTGTGTGTATAATGTACTCATGTACATACATATACACTGTTGGACAGTATCCACAAATAAAGCATTATTGATCATGGACCTTTGTCTGTGTAGCTGGTTCATTAGTGCATAATCTCTCTAAGTAACTTAAAGCTACTCTTAACAAGACATGACTGCATACACACATGTATATCTCTGCCAGGGAACGATTTCATTTTTTCCCCTTTACATATGTGGAATTTCTCCCCAAAATTACTTTGGCCTGATGCCCAGGAGTCCACCACAGTCAATGGCTCAGTGACATGTTTAAGATCTGCATGAAACAAGTCTTTATGCTGTTGGAAAGGAGCAGGTCACAGTTTTAGGGGCACATAGCACTTGTTGCTAATTCGGGCAGCTCCAGAGAAATAGTGTCTTAAAAACATGAGTTCTGCATACAAAAATAGAGCTATATTGGGATATAGTTAGTGTTTTTCAAATATATTATTTCAAATTTTTCTTTCTAAGGGTTGGAGTTTYCTATGTTACAGGAAAGAGAGACAAAAATAATAACACTCATGACATTTTCTTAGCATATGCAGAATATATGATGATGTGATGTGTGGTATTAACATTTTATCGGCACTCATTTCTGGTCATCTGTATTACTCTTGGCTTTACAGTCAAGAGTTTYGTGGCTAGTAGGATAATAGAGATAAAGCTATACCACAGCATTTGCATTCTTCCTCTTGCATTCTGCAGTATATTTACAGGGTGCAGACAGAACTTWCTGCGGAAATTACATCCCTTCCATCTTTAAGTGCAAATGACATATTGAAATAGATTGATTTATAAACTGGAATACAAATAAACACAACATTTTTCATGAAGGCAGCTTTTTTACTCCTTAATTGGAAGTAAAGGGATAAAAATTAATTGAAATATGGATGGCAATTCATACAGACCTTTGTGGGGGGAGGCACAATGCAGAAAGTGATTGTTGTCCTAAATGCCTTAACTAAGAACTTGAATGTCTGAGGAGTTTAATATTAACCAGGCAGAATGATAAAAGCTTTTTCTTCAAGTGGCTGTATCTCATAGCAGCTTTCTTCTTCTCTACATAGCAGAAGATTTTGCCCTATAGAACTGTTTTCAATAATGCAGTGAAAACTACCCCCAAAAAAGTTTTGTGGACGGTAAAACACTGAAGTCTCTACCTTAACATTATAATCATATGGCAGAAAGGCTGCATGAAGGTGATCTATCTGAAGAGAACTGCCATTAGATGGGGAACATGTTCTTGCTGTTTTATTACATTTAGCCAACTCTGCCTGCAGTGAAATAATCTTGTGTTAAACTAGTAAGGCCATGAAACTAACTTTTCTTTAAATATAATGTGAAACAGAAGGTTTCCCCCTATCCTCAGATGCCTGCCTCTTAAAACTGGAGAGGAAAAACGAGGACGTGTAAGTGAAATAAAGGGAGTCTCATGTAGTAACATCTGAGAAGTTACTGCTCATCAACTTGCTCAAGTCAGAATATATATACAGCATTACCAATAGTAGAGCAGGCATCTTGTGCTAGATGAACTTCAGTACCTTTTGTTTGAATATGAATTATTTTATAAGAGGCAATTTCAGAAAAATAGATATGAACAAATTCTCTTTTCTTGTACGAAAACATCTTTCTTTTTCCAAGACCCCAAGGGTGATTGTATTATCTAAACTTTCTCGTGCATACTTTCTTAATGTTGGCCTGAAGAAAAATTTCTCAATTCCTTTGTGACACATGCAAGGAAATTTAAATCATTAATCCAGACTTTGATTTTGTAGTAAAGTAATATGCTAACTTTTCTGATTATTTAAACATATTCTTGTTGACCTACTAGTTTAGAGCTATAGTCATCTCTTATTTGCATTATACAAGCTTTCTGTATTTCATGTAAGTAGTGAATTACCCACCATGCGCCATATATGTTTGTTGGTGTCATTTGATGGTGTCCTTTTTTTTCTTTTTTTTTTTTTTTTAAGGTAGAGATGATAGGAGATCCTATTTTCTGACAGGATTACATTTTTATACTTAAAGCAAAATAGATCCTTGAAATCTCCTGTCTGACTTATGGAAAAAAATACTTTTTTGGAGACTAATAAATGGAAAGAAATATGTGTCTAGAGAAGAAGGTTGATGTGTTTAACACTATGTTCCCCTTTGCATCAGGCAACGCATAAGTTGTCTTTGCAGGATTTTACAAAACTTGTGAAATTTGTGCCACTACAAAAATAGTTTGTGTGGCTGTGCTGATATGTGTGGTTAGTTTGTGTCTTTTAATGTGATGCATCTGTATTCTCTAAATATGAGATTATTTGCTCAGATGATCTATAAATGGCTATACCCGTGTTACTTTAGCTCAGTGAGGGCTCAGTTCCTCACTTCTTTTTCTCACTGGTGTGATCTGTGCTCATTTACATTACAGATTTCTGAAATGTGGCAGTATTTGTATGCTAAAGCTTTAGAACTTGGAGCTAAGTATCTGTGGCACTCAAAGCCTGGACCTGGAGCAAGACTTACAACATAGATCAACATCTAAGAGCTCAATACTTCTGAAAATAYGACCACTATTTCATGTGCATGTGTGTGTAAGAGAGATGGGTGCTTCTGCAAAGCAGGCCTTCACTAGCAGAGATGTGATTGCCTTCAAAAAATTTGACCCTAAAGGGCTTGGCAGTCTCTATTCAACTTGCAGCATTTAGTTCCAAATTCTTGAGTTGTCTGTTCTTGTGTTGGGAGRCTGCCCCTCCTACCCAAGGGAGTGTGGCCCAACAAAAAGAGTATTGAGATAATAAAATTAAAGTGTGTTCCATGATTTGAAAAAGGGCAGATGATAGAAATATTTCTAGCATAAATGAAGGCTATTTTTTGTAGGAAGAAATTATACTGTGGAAGGATGTTAGAGATTCAGCTTGTTTGTATTGCTTTTTCTCATCTGTTTTAAACCAAGGAATGAAGTTCACAAGTAGCATGATATATATGGAATATAGGGCTATTATAATGCCTTCAAATTGAGTCTGCAATTCACAAAGAGAATATAAAGAAATAATATTTGCTACACTGTAGTATTTTTATTTGAGATTAAAGTTAACCATATTTCTTCGTCTCGGATCAGTAAGATGAACACTCTAAGTTAAGGGATACTGCTATGCATGAATAAAGTTAGAACATTGTGGCAATGAATTATAAAACCTCTTCTTTTACAGAGAACAGAATTCACATTTCTTTCTCTAGGCTCTCACTATTAAAGTATTGTTATCCGAGTATCTGATATGCAGTCTAGATCTGTGAGAGAAACTACATATAGAAAAATCTAAGCAGCATGCATGGACCTGATATCCATAGGCAGTGATTTCAGGTATAAAAACAGAGTCTGATCCAAAGCCCATTTTGGTGTTCCTGAAGCACAACTTTAAATTGCCTCATGTATCCATGTTTGTTTGTTTGTTTTTTAATGTTTGGACTAGAAATGAAAGCATGACAAAACATAAATGCAGCAATATGAAATCAACACTAAAAATCCAAATGGAGAGTTAAACTAAAATAAGTAGCCCTCAGAGAGAAGGCAATCCAGTGTTGCTATTATGTTACACAAACAATAAACAAAGCAAGGATGTATAAACTTTCTCGAACAGAAAGTTGTTGTAGAATGACTTGAGATTACTATAGTTTCTGAGACTACTGCAATATTTAAAATGGATCTCTGATCACTTCTGTGATTACTAATTTAGCTTGTGTTTTTTTTCCTTACTGGTCTTACTGCAGTATACTGAAATATTAATTTAGTAGGCAGGTAGAAGACATCTAAATTTAAAACTATCTAGAAGATTGTCTACAGCAGGAGCACATCATTGTTTTAGCTTCCCAAATAATGGAAATAACTAGTCTTGGAATAAATAAGAGTGTCCGTGTCTACAAGTCTGCATGTAAGATAATCAAGRTGATTGTCTACAGCGTGACCATATGATTGTGTTAGCTTCCCCAGCGATGGCAGTAACTAGTTAAATTAATTCCTGGAATAAATAAGGGCGTAACTCCATGGATTTACCCTGGGATTCAATCTGAGACAGTATGTGAATTCTTTTTCTTTTCCCCTTGTTCAGTTGTTTCTGGTGTGGTCTGCCACACTTGAAAGTAACTGAAGTAGATTTTTACATTATCATCTGTGAGTGAAAAACCTAATAATGAAAAATACTCATCTTAAATGTAAGATTAATTTGCAGCATTTTGTTAATGGTCATCTCTGTGGGGAAATGAGGCATATCAAATGCGTGCTCTCTCCCCCCTCTCCYGTCGTGGCATCTACAGTACACTGTGACACACTGTAAGCTCACAGTGTTGTGGAACAACCTAGGTGATTTACTGCAGCCTACAGCAGGCGTGGGAAATGCCTCCCACTTCACAGACATGCCACAAACTGCTTCAGTGCAGAATAGTTGAGGGAATTGTAGTGCTTGGCTTTTAAATTCAGTATTTGGGGATGTCCTAATGATCCATTCCAATGTCCTGGCCACGCAACCCTTTTGTACAGCTAGGTATATAACCCTGTGTTACTTCCCATTTTGTGAAATTACAGACAGTGACCTTGTTGCACTTTTTACGGTTTCTGAAAATATTATGGAGCAGTCTTATAACCTCAATCATGAACTTACTTATGGGAGAGTTGCAGAAAGATTCTGAGCACGAAAAAGCACCTTGAATTAACAAAATGAATAATCAGAAAGACTGTATTTGCACACATTTGCACACATGCTGATTGTGTAAATCCCTTAACATTTATCCATAAATTTCTAAAGCTCTGATCTATGATTCGTGACAACAACCTGAGTTACAGCAAAGACCAGAAATTAAGAGGATTGATCCTACTTTCATTGAGGGCAATAGCAAAACTTTAACTGACCTCACTGGAGTAGGACAACAAAATATTCCTCAAGGTCCATCAATATTTTCAGTGAAAACTATTTTTCATATCTTTTCTCCAACACAGTGTGATGCAAGTATTGAACTGCAGCAGCAGTGGCACCAGTGTAAATAATAGTTAAATACATTTTGGTAAATCACTGTAACAGGTCTGTGGGCTCCAAGGATCCCAAGTCCAGCGTTTGCAAGTTTACACAGCAACACTGTTTCCAAAATTGACTTTTGGGTTGACTGATTAAGGATGCTTAGGTTATATGTGAAGCAGAAGAATTATATAAAATATACAGGATCCTTTAGATCTTTTGTGCTCTAATGGAAGTAGCATGGGATTTCTGTACTGTTGCCCAAGATACTATGATAAAAATAACAAAGTGAGCAGCAAAATTGTTCCAAGGAGATGCAGCAATTTGTTTTTCGAAAGAATTCTGTTGTCTCCTTTGCCTTACAAAATGAGGACAGACTGCCCAGGGGAAACAGTGTATATAATACTATAAAGAATAAACATATCTGGGAAATATCTGGGAAAACTGTTTCTGGGAAATTAATACACTAAATTAAAAATTAACCAATTTAGTTTTCCTTCAAAGTAAACACTGACTGTGACAAAGCAAAAGCCCTAGTCATTGCATCAAATGAAAAACAAACAAGTCCAAAATAGACTTTTTACTAAAACCTACTTGAATTACAGAAGGTTTAAATTTTCATGATCTGATCATAATTCTTAACTTTAAAAACAGTTTCTAAGCTTTATTATTGAAATTCATGGGACATAATTGCTTTTAAGCAACCTAGCAATCACTTTTTTTTTCAAATTTGTGTAATGAACACATTATATTATGCTTCAGTAATACTTGTAATACCTGGTTTTGCTTGGCTTGGAAACTGATTTATTCAGACATAGTTATGTCAGTGATACAGAAAAGAGAAGTGATTCTAACTCCTTAGCTGCACAGGCTTAATCAGAATTCATAAAAGTACTAAAAACTTACTTTAGTCAGTAAAGTATATAGCTATGATTCTTTATCTGTAGCACATTTTGGTAAAGAAAGGTGCCTGTTTTTTACAACCACTTTAAAAATACTGTTAGAAAATATGAAAACAAAATTGTTATTATTCATACTTTACCTTTCATTCCTAGGGCCTCAGAAGCACTTCATAAAGCATTACTAGAGCTACTTCATACTTCAGGAATTATTTCATACTTTCTTGGGATTAAAGCAGCATACTACCATATCCCAATCAGCTATTATTTAAAAAAAAAAATCAAATGAATTTTCAATATGTCTAGCCCTTCATATTTAGGCATATCAGCAAGWATACTTATAACTGTGTGTGACTTGATCCCTGCAGAACTTCACTGATGGTGCTTGCTCTAGAAAGCTTGTACACCTCAAATCTTGTAGAAAGCCTACCATGGCAGACACCTTGAAAGAATACCTTCTGCGCTATCTTTTTTAAATTAGTATAACCAAAACCACTCATTATACTTCTTTCAGTTGTTTCTTTATAATACCCTGAAGAAGATGAATTCAGTTCGTTGTTCCTTCTAAGCAAAAGTGAAACCTACAATTTTATGTTGGGAGGTGACCACTTTCCAGGTCGAATTCTTGCAAATACTATCCATCTTTTAGAACAGAAAATTAAATCCCGCCATGTTATTGCTAACAATCCAGTCAAAAGCATTCTTTCAGAATTTTAGTCCATTCCTATCACTAAGTTTGAATGAAAACCTGTCTATTGTCCTTGTCTATTTTGATTTAACAAGACTGCTGTGTAAATTTAGATGGCACAATTTGCATGTTATATTTGGAAGCAGCAATATCGGTATACCACGTCCTGTTATTGGAGGTATTTCATTTAAACTTTTTATCTTGGAACAAAATACTGTGTTGAGAGCAAGATTTGCCTTCTCTGTCCTCATTTGGGGTAATGCTTCTCTGCTCAAACARTGAAGAGTTAAACTAAACTTTACAGTCATCTTCACTGTGAAGCCATCCAGTATTAACTCCACTGACCAGTGCATGAGGAAACTTGCCAGCTCACAGCAACACAGGAACTTGGATATTTTCTCACATTATCTAATCAGACATATTTAAATTTATTTAGTAGTGATAATTTTCTTTGCAGAGAAAGGATACTTCTCTTCCATGAGCACAGGCCAGAAATAGCTATGGAAGGAAATGCCAGTGCATACCTACCAAGTGTTAGGTGTCTGGGGTAGGAGGTTTAAAAGCAAGTTTATGCACAATCTGTCGTGATTCTGATTATACTAAGCTCCAAAACTCTGGTGATAGAAAGCATGTAATATGGGCTAAATTGTGCCTGTCTATTTTATGGAAAAAAAGTGGAGAAGCTCCTGGTCCTTGTTTTGTTTCTGTATAACCTACTTTGGCAGAAAGAGGCTGCAGTGCATTTCCTCACCTTACTGATGGGGATTGTGAAGGTCTAAAGGAGGTTAAAGCCATGGGGCCATAGAGGAGCATGAGCACATCAGGGCTGGCAACCTCTGCAGATGTCTGGCTGTGTCTGTATTTCTGGCTTCAGCAAGCTTGAAGAAGCTCTCCCGCTTGGTGGTAGAGTTTGTATGTCTGCCCTGACAGCTCTGTGCTGTGAGCCTCAGGCAATGAGTGTTTCACTGGTGTATCTCGCTACATAGTAATGCTATTTCAGCTTATTTCAGCTGCGATTGCAGGACAGGAGGGGAACTACAGTTAGGTCCCATTTTGTGAGATGCTGTAATTTGTGTACCAAGAGATCATTTCTGGTTGCAGCCAGTGGCAGTGGCAGGCTTAGAAACTGGGAGCACTGTTGTCCCCATTTTAGAGTGTAGGAACAGGCACAGTTACCTCAGTTTCCAGTGATCGTACACTCCATCTGGATGAATGTCAGCAACAAAAATAATGTCGTTAGGCCCATTTGACTGTCTTCAACCAGATAATAGTAGTATTGTTGTAGCAATAAAGCCAGAAAAATAATTTACACACCAAAAGCTTTTTATTTCCTAACTATACCTACATGGTACAGTCAGTCTTGACAGGCTTTGATAACAAGCTTTTTCATTCTCAAGAAATGATCTTGTTCACACCTCTGTCATTTAGCACATCTAATATGAAGCGATTTTTCAGGAAAACAGCCATCAGTGCTAGTCCAGTGTTTCTGTGCCCTGTTTTTAACCTCGAAGAACGCTATACTAGGCATGCAGTTTCCTTCAGGCCGCTCCTATTTTCATACAGCTGTGTATGTAAAATGCTATACTACTTTTGGGACTGGGGGTGGGGGGGAAGTCCATCAGAAATTGAAAGCCACTGGCCAAGAATTTCAGAAGACCAGGCCAAAAAGGTAGGCTTTCTGAGTTCATATTTAGGCTTGCAGATCAGTAAGCTTGCCTTCTATGGAGGTGTCCTTCTGGAAGTACTATGCTTGTGTTTTCTGCTGAGGTTTTACTAGCATTCAGAGCACTGAGATGAAAGCCTTTTTATGTTGTATCTAATCTTTGGTGTGGATGATTCTCCATCTGAYATAAAGCAGTTGGTTTAAAGGACCTGTGGATTTAAAAGGCTAGTTAGGCTAGATTTGAAGCTAAATTGACTGAAAGAGCTTCTCAGGTATTCACCTTGTAGAACAGCAAATGGGACTGCTGTGAAAACTACCTGCATTTTCTGAAAATGCTATGAAGCTTTTTTCCCCTTCTTGTGAGTTCTGTGTTGGACATGAAATTGTACCCCTTTAGCCAGCTGTGTGCAGTATCCATTGTGAGTGTATAAGTCTGTTTACCACCTTTCATGAACTAGAAGCATCAAACCTTTCTCTGCCAGCAGTGAGACTTTTCAGTACTTCTTTTATTTAAAAAGAACAAGGACAGGAAAATAAGGTGACGACAATCATATTGTTACAACTACCAAGTGAGCAGTTTTAGTTATAATTACCTGGCTTATAGAGCTCTTAAAAGTAGCAGAATTTTTGGAAAATATGTTGTACGCTTATAGTAAGTTATAATATGAATAAATAGCTAGAGGCTATGCAAGCTTAAAACCAGTAGGCTATATGTTTCTGTAACTGAGCAATACTCTGAACTACGTTGTTGCTTTTCTGTATCTGGTTTTACCTGTTTGAGTACAGAAGCTCTATATATTTAAGATATATTTTTTAAAAATATGTGAGACAACAAATAGCCCTGTGTACCAGGATGATATCATAGTTAGAGACTTGAGTTGGGTGCTCAGCTTTGTTATTTGTATATTTTGCCTGATTTACCATTTTCAGAGTTTAATACAATAAGATGGGACTCCTATAGAAGTCGCGTGCTTTTAAAACCTCCATCTGACCCATTGAGGTCAGACCATTTCAGAGGAACAGATAGAAAAAAAAATGACATTGCTGTTTTTCACATTAAAAAAAAGTTCATAAAATTTATCTCTGTGTGCTTTAATGTACACTTTAAATCTAAACTTTCTTTAATCCATAGAACAAATTTGCCACACTTTCTTTAAATCTAAAAGAAACCTTTTACCCACAACTTTATAAATCTGCAAAACTATCTACTAGTTCTTTCTAGGTTAGAAAACAGAATAATTTGCCTTGAGTTTGGCATGTGATGAAATCAAGGATGACGAATACTGCCAACCCTCTGCAACTTTAACAGTGGTTTAGCAAACATTTTGATCTAAAAAGGTCAAAGGAGGATTTTCAATGTCTTGCCTTTCTGTATGCCCAGAAATAGTTATGAGCACTGTAAATCTAGACAATGTAGGATCAATATTGTAATCGATACTAATGTCACTGACAAATTATTAAAAAGAATAACATTAGAAGATAGAAAAATTATGCAGAAATGCAATGAGAAGGCAAATTTCAATCAGTTTAACGAAAAATGATTTGTTTTCTAATCCACTTTTAATTTCAGCATAGTAGAATTTAATTTATTTGGTTAGGTATGTATTGTTGCTTTGTAACAGACTAAGGATAGAAAAAAATCAGCCTCTCTTAAGTGTCTTGCCTACTGAGGTCATCAGGGATCCTGTAATGCTTGCAGAGGTGTCGGAGACCTTCTGCCCCGTCACTGGCCAACTTCTATCACTTTTCCATGTTCCACACTGGCTGTAAGGGCAGTCAGAAAGGCAAGTTACACTTGGCACCTAAAGTAGGTAGCTGCATCCTGTGGGTGAACTCCAGCTTTAATACCCAGTAGACTGCTACAGGCCCGGATCTCCCAGCTGGCCAAGAAAGCTGAGGATACAAACTCTTTTCTTAAAGAACATGGCACATGGGCAGATTTTTAGTCTATCATTGAGAATTTCTCACTGGTAGGTTACATTTTTTGTACTTCTAAGTTTTTGGACAGGTTTTGCAGCTGTCACTACATATAAATCAGTTATTCAAAAGTGCTTCCACATGCTGCTAAAGCCCATTTTAAACCTTCTCGTGTATGTTTACACAGCAGTTTGGTCTGGAAGGGACTTCCACCTTCCTGTTTAAATTCAGTAGTCTCTTAGAAAGGTTAAACCTTACATTTGCTATTAGGTGATAGAAATATKAAGTTTTCTTTTTATGCTCTCTTTGAGCATTCCCTCATACTCATACAAAACTCAGAGGCAACTAGCAGTCAGAATAGCTTAGACTGCTAGTTGCCTCTGCATTTTGTAGGAATATGGGGGAATGTTTATGAAATGTTTGTACATCATATGCACTTTAATGGAAACTTGGGACATACATACCTTCTCAGCTTTTCTTAGTACTCTTCTTAAAGGCCAAATGTTGAAAAAGTTAAAAAATAATTATCTTCTATGCTCAGACTCTAACTACTTACAATCAATTTTATACATGCAAATAGTTTGCTGAATGAAAAAAGAAGACTAATGGCAGCTGCTTGTAGGACTAATGTTGTGGACTGGGTTCTTCCTACTTTAGGGAGATTACATTTTGGGACTAAATCAAAGTTTCATATTAGGAGATTGCTCATTCTAGGTCTCTTGTACAGGCAGTGGGTGATCTGAATTCCCATCAGGAGGTGCCCATTTTTCRTCATTGATTATTACATATACAGCCTCTGACAACTACATGCCCCAATTCTTGAATTTAAGTGGRTTAAATTAGATGCCTAAATTTATTTGGTAGTTCTAAAATTGAAGTTCTAAGGCTTCCCCAATGAATGTTTAGTCAGTGCAAGCAGAGGATTAAGTTTTGGGTCAGACTTGAGACTGATGACTCTATCTGACAAACATAGAGATTCTCCCTTACGCTACTTTGCTCTTGCTCATCCCTTTCTTTCAGCAGAGAATGAGGCTGCTTTAATTGGCCTTTCATAGAGGCCTTTCATATTGCCTTTCTCAGCCAGAAAAGGATTTTGCTGAATTACTATGAATTTGATCTTCCTTTTCTGAAAGGTGAACAACCTTGTCTGTAGCTATTGCTAGGGCCATATCAAAGCTGATAAGGTCAGTAACTTCAGGTATCTTTCTTACCCGAGTAAAAATGCAAGAACAAAGATCATTCAAAGGGAAATGTAATCTAGGGATTTTGTAGTTGAGTAGACCTTTTTCTCTGAACACACTCTTTCCCAAAGTGCAGTTTTGTTTTGTGCTAGTTTAGTTCATTAGTACACAACCATTTTGACTGTTATTTCTTGTTAGTTTGCTTTTAGGGACTGAAGCCCAATATGACTGTAGAGGATGCAGTCCCTGATCTTTTTTTTTCTTTTCAGTTACTAATATTCAGACTATTTTTAAGATTGTATACTTTTTATTTTAATAGTTAAATAGTTTTACTTTGAATGACTATTTTGTTATGGCATTTTAGGTAAAGAAATATGAAGAAAGATTTTTTTTTTTCTCTCTTTTTTTTTCTGCTGGCATGGTCTGAATTTTATGTCTCAGTCAAGTGCTTTTCTAAAGCTGTTTTTCCCAGACTGTGTGTTTTGCATGGGTGGGACAGTGGGTTATTGTTAGCCTGTTAGACACAACTCGGTTTGAATACCCTTCAGTAGTTTGCAAGGCAAGTCAGCTCTATTTGCATTTGTTCCAGTCACAAAGGTTTATAGGTCAGCAAAGGCTGGCTGGAAAAATTCAACATGCCAATGCACTATTCTTCTATGGTTGTCAGGAATTCAAACATGCTGGTTTTTATATTTCTTCTTGGTCATGAATATATGATAGCACAGTCTGAAGTCGCTTTGTTTCTTTGGAGCTTGGTACCAGCTGGGACTAAGATGGAGGACGTGACTTGATGCCAGCTTTTTTTTTTCCCCTCTTCTTTTGCCCATACTAATCAGCAGCAAATYAAATGTCAGTACATCTGGAAGCTGTGAGAGGGCAGTGCTCACTAGTGCACTGTAGCACTGCTACGTTTTTCTCTTCTATGAAAAACAGTCCAGCTGAATAAAAGATGACATTTGTCCTTTCACAAAAAACATTGCATTAGCTTAATCTCCTGTGTGTGGTTTTCTCTTTTTTCTTTTTTTTTTCTTCTCCCCAGTTTTGATTTAAATGCATTTAGGTTACATCTTGGAACGTTTCCTGCTTAGCTAGATACAAAGACTATGTTGAGTTCCTCATTTATGCACTGACTGACAAATAATAGGTATATTTTGAAATTCAAGATTTTAGAAGTCATTCATATTCATATAGCTCTAACAGATGCATACAAAGATAACTAATGAAAATAATCTTAAAGTATCATTGATAACCTGGTGTTTGACAACTTGTAAGCAAAGCTTAATGTATATATAAAAAATAGTGTCTTCCCCAAAGAAAGCATTTCCTTGGCTTTATTCTTCAGCTTCCGGTTTTAGAAGAGGTTTGGCCTTTCATAGATATTAAAATGAAATATAGATGTATCCATTGTAATTTTATTCCTTCCAAACTGCATTTTGAATGTAAATGGTGTGTCTGAGTACATTGTGAGGGGTACTGTTGCAGGTCTGTTAGGAACTGACATCTCATTTCCAGATGAGCTTACTGTAGCCCCATTAATCTGAAATCAGTAAGCTTTAGTTGAGTTTGATTTATTTAAAACTTGGTTACAAAAATTTGTCATTTGAGTTGTATCTTGAGTTCTGAGATTTTTCTTATACAAGTATTAAAATATGCTGGATCTCCTTTTAATATTCTCATTGAAATGCAAACTGTGACCTTCTTTCTGGGTCTGTTTAAAAGAGACTTTCTGCAAAGATGGACTGTTTTTAGTAAAAGGCATCATAAGCGAGGAAGGTTACATCCGTATACTAGGGAGACTGCAGCTAAACCTTATATTGATGCCTCTGAAGCAGCCAGGGAGACCCGTTTACTTTTGAATGCATGAGTCGCTGCCAAGTTGGCACCATCCTTCATGTTTATAGATTTAAATTCAGCACATGGCTTTAACTCTTCAGCTGCACTAGCTGCAAACAATTACCCCCAAACAAATGCTTAGGTATAATCAGTTCATTGTCTGATCCATGCCAAGTTGCCTCTAACCTTTCAGAAATACAGTTGAGAATGTTATTTTAAAATGCCATCTTGGGTAAGATGTATGCAAATAGCAAAATCCTGTTTTAAATAGAAATATTTACAAATATTAAACCTTAACGTGGAATGGCATCTCATAAAATAAACATCTTATTGTAAAAATCACATAATGTATTGATGTGAAGATATAGTATTTAACAGATGAACCATATTAAAAGATTCCTCACTTAAAAAGAATAATACTAACAAGCACAATAAAAATTCCCTCCTAATAACTTCGTAATGTTATTTATCAACTTCCTTTCTTAACCTATACAAATATAACAGCAAACCTGGCTACAAGCAGAATAAAATTGTCAGTAGTTAGAAATTCATCTGGGAAGAGCATTTCATAAACATTTTTTAAATCTTAAAAATCAAATCTATCACAAAATTGCTTTAATAAATAAATATGTCAGTCAGTTTTGACTATTTTAATAGTCAGAATATTTTCCCATGTGTAGAAATTCATTTTTAGAACATGCTCATGATTGGTTTGTGAAGAATGTTTTTACCACCTAGATACATATTGCTTTATGGCTTTAATATTTAGTAAAGGAGCAGTAATAAGGTAACTGCAAATATAGTTGTGCTCTGAAATCAGATCTGAATGTTAAGTTTCTAAACAGGACAAATAAACATTTAATACAACAATGTAKGTCTCTACTATCCACACAGAGGAAGCATAGGCTAAGTCCCATCGGCTGAAGCCACAGCAAAGGTTCGGATATGGACAAAGAAGCATATAAATCCAATTCTAAAGACTTTATCTGCAGGCCTTTTTCCTGACCAAACGTATTTACTTAGTTTGCTAAATATTCCCCTTGTATACTATGTATTTATGAATATCTCTGTTATGACACTACTTGATACGTAGATAACCTTTGCTTGCAGCTATGTTAAATCACATAATTGTAACAGTGATTTTGTTGTTGTTGTTATCACATTTATCTAATCTGACTCAAAAATATACRAAATGCTTTATACCTTGCACATGAAAATACAGTTCTTTCATTCACTAATTTCATTTAGAATTAACTTCTAGATCCATGCAAGTGCATTTAGGGTAATAAACAGGTATTTTGGTTAAATCAGAAAGCATATCTGCACAGTCATATGTTGGTRCAGTTCAGCACATGGGAAGCTCCTTGTAACTAGCTCTGAGAACAGACAAGATTGGCAAGAAATCCAGGCCACATTGCAAATATATAAACATATTCTGCTTTTAAATTAAGAATTTTTTTTCTTATTCTTTACTGTCTTTAAGGCTGAAAGAAAGCCATTAATTGTGCAGGAAGGGCTCTACATAAATATATCACATTAATTATTATGGATCATATTTTTCTCTCAAATTCTGTTGACTGTACTGGTACAGCTTATACTTTGAAAGTAGCTTTCTTTGGCATTTATTTTACTCTCAAAACTCAGCAATTCCTGCATAGTGTATAAGATTTGCCAAATTAATTATTTCTTGGCATTACTCTTTTCTTTTAAATCACATGTGTGTGTGCATATGCATATGTGCTGCTTTCATTGTTTTGGGAATTTGAAGGACAGAGCACAAAATAGTTTTACATTGTAGAAAAAAGATTTATTGTTTTCTGGCCTAGTGTGAAAGATGTTTTCCCTGTAAGATCTCTACAGTAGAAAAAGTAGCTGTTAGGTCAGTACATAAAAATTCAGATGCATTCTGTCAGTTACTAAAGCCCTTGGATAACTGGTAAGTGAAAGCAAAAGTTGTAGGCAGTGTTTGGATGCCTATGTTGCTATTAGATATCCCATGGAATTTAGTGCCGTCTTTGAGGGTTACAGCCCATGCTAAAGCAGGATTTGTTGTTTGTTTGTTTGTTTGTTTTGATGGAATTGGTTGGGATTAGGGGTGGGGGGAAAAGACAGAAATTGCTTATTGAGCTTTCTGTTCCTTAGAAAATAAGTGAGAGCAATACTGACACACTGTGATAATTCTAGGTGAACAAATCCTTCAGTTAGGTGTGTGCAGTGCAAGGACATTTGCAGAGATCCCATAGTTAAGGTTGTTTTGAGCTTTCATTTTTCCAGAATGAAAAATAGAAGACAAAACAAAAGATTGGTCACCATTAAAATTGGAATCTTCACTAACAGAGCAGAATGAAAAATTTTAATAAATCAACCTGAGAGGGTTGTTTTGTTTTAAGGTGGGAAAGGAAAGGAAAAGTTAGGGTTTCTTGTCTGGTTCTTTGGTTTTTCTACTCCTGTTCCAGGATCTGGATTGTTTTGKTTCGTTTTTCTTTACACTGATTTTAGCTCTGAGTCTCTCACCTTGTATATTTTATCTCTTCCTAGCTCTACAGCCAGATTCATGGTTAAGTCCAGACTGCAGAAATAAGCATATCTTTGCTTCAAAGAGGTAAGATGCTTTTTGATATTTTACCATTAGAAATTGTAGCTATTTTCCTCATGGTGTCATTAYGCATTTCATAGCCAGTGAACATGGCAAGTATTTACATGCCACGATGCTGCCAAAAGCCTATTGAGCTTCATTTTCTCCAGCCATGTTACCTCTGTCTTGGGAGAGACCCTTGTGCCCACCACTACTTGTGCTTCATCCTCAGCTGCATGTTCTACCTCTCCCCAGTTTTCCTATAGAGCTGTGACAGCCTTTCATTGTCTGCCTKTTGGATACAGTAGCAATTTTTTCACATGGATGGTGACACATTACTAAGATCCCAAGATCTCTCTGATTTTTTTAACTCAGTTTTCTTTCTGTTCCCTCCCAAACTCAAGTCCAAAAGGGTATGGTATGGTTCATGAGCAGGAACTATGGTCTGCCAAGGCTTATCATTGCTAGAATTTTTCTATGGTGAATGATAGAGGATCTAAGGACAGATTTTAGCCATTGTGACAGAAGAATTGTCAGAAAATCTCATCTTCTCTGTTCACCTCTTGCTATGACTAAGGCATAGTGGGAAACCTAGAGGACAAATTTGACTCCCAAACAGAACTTGGATCTCTGCAAAGGGGGCATRTTCTCCTTCTGTCAGATCTTTGAAACATCAGAAAGATGCTCTGATTAACTTTAGTGTACCCTCTTAGATTGCTTACTTTAGGATACACTGGAAGTAATCCACTTCATTCATACTGAGAAAATTATTTTGAATAAGCAATGAACATGCCTGAAGTTAGTGAAGATTCCAGTTTCAGTGGTAACTACTCTATGAAAAGTTTTGTCTTTCACTTCTGGGCCTCAGACACAAAAATGTGCTGTGCAGTCAAGTGCATTTTTACTCCTCACCTCCCCCCCACACTCATTTTATCTCAATATATTTTCATTTTTCCATAAAAATAAAAATGCTCATGAATGTTTCATTTTGTTGAATTCAAATGCACTCGGAAGGTCATACTTACTTTTCTCTTTTGCAATTTAAATTTTTAAGACCATAATTAAATTACAAATTAATTAATTTTAAATGGCATAAGTCTCAATTTTTAGCAATCTAAAATCTAAATTTGCAGAATTTTTCCATAGTATTTTACTGTTTGGCATGTGTGTGTGTTGCCCACTCGCATAATGAARTGCAACAGAGAGAATGGGTACTCTACACAACTATTTTAGACATTTAATTATATTAAAGCAATAATCATGGCACTAATTAATCATTCTCTTTCATTTCTACTATGTACAGTAGAAGTTTAAGGATATTTCTTTGTAGATACAAGTAATTAAATGCAAAGGTTCTTTTGAGGAATTGGTATGAAGAACAGTCTTCTAATTGCTTGTGTGTGAGACCTGCACTTTTTGGTCCATTTTGAAGAAGTTCAAGGTTAAAGCATGTACAATAATAGTTAAATCTGAAAAAGGACATCTTGAACTATCTGCCCGTGACAAAGTTAATCAAAGGAAACCTGGCATCTGTCCCATGTAGGAAATTCTTGCCTAGCTATTTATATTATTGCCATGCAGCACTACACTCCAAATTTCTTGTTATAATAATGTATTGTGAGGTTTAAAAAAAATGTTGAAAATGAATTTTAATTGTGAAGATGGCTATCTGTCCCAGTGCACTGTTTTGTGGAACATTAGCACTCAGGTCTGAATGGGAGCACTGCTGTGTGTAACAGCTGGAGACCACCAGGGAAGGACTGCCAGAGGCTTAGAGAAGGGAAAAGTCCTCACCAGTCAGGCAGCAGCCTCAGGTAGGACCAGCATTAGAAAACTGGTGAGACAGAGTAGAAAAATTGCTACATTCCTTGTGTTAAGGTGTGTGGTAGCCTGATCCCTCCTTGTCCTTTCTGCTGTCACCTGTGGTAATACAGTACTTTCAGCTAGCCTGTGCAAAGCTGTAAGCACAGACAGAATATGATTAAGTAAATGTGTACTGTAGAAGTAAGCCAAAGAGTCGAGGAGGGCGTTGCCAGCCATATAAATTTCATTTCTCTTTCTTCCAAAAAGAAGGATTTTCACTTGTTCCCTTTAGCCAACGTGTATTTCCCAGGCAGAAACTGAGTTAGGTACTGTATATAGTTCCTCTGGGATTTTGTTTGACATAACCAATGGATTTTCACTTAATAGGGAATGTTGGCCTGGCACGTAGCCAGTTCTGACCACTTTGTGTAAATTTTGGGTGTGTGTGAAAGGGAAGAACAATGCTTCTTCAGGGCTGCTCCTGCCACGCATTGATAGGAGTATTTTTCTTCCCTTGCTGGGGTTAGAAGGCTGTTGCTGGAGGGAAGGCTCTAGATACCTGCTTTGTATAATTTGGAGAGGTTATAATGATTGCCATTAAAGACTGACATTCAATTTTAATTGCTTTATAGATGGTAAGTCAAGATGGTAAGTCTCATTCTGCAACCATTTCGTTCTTCCTGTGTATGTAGGCATGCATTGCTAGGGAAGTCTTAGATTGCACGAGAAATGAACAGATCAGTTGGCTCTCAAGGGCATTATATAAAACTTCACTTAAAATGTATACTTCCAAACCAAGTGACCAAAAAATAAATGTAGTGAACTCTTTCCTGAAGATCAATATTTTACATAAAAACTTATGTATGCTTAAAGGTACGCATGTCTGTGTTACTTGCATGCTATGGATTTATTGTATWCTATTGTGTCTAGCAGTATGGTGATACCCATCTGATAAACTACATCTTCATCACTAATCCATTTCTTTCACAACTGTTTCTAACATACAAAATTCTCTGTGGCTGCAGAAAGACAGAAGTCTGAAAGAAATCAACATCCACCACAAAAGTGTTTATTACCTAAGTATATAAGTATCCTTCAAATTATAGTAGTTGTGGTATTCAGTCTCAGATAAGCAGTACAGTATTAAGATCTGGTTATTCTGAGCAATAGAAATGGGAAATTTTATTTCTCAGGTGGCTTTCACTTCAGTGCAGATTACTGTTTCTAGCCTTTAAAAGTCTTTGGAAAATTGTGGTATTCCATTGTGTAAAAAATATTTTTAAGGAGTTTAACACTTTCTAGCACTCTGATCTTTGCATAGCAAAACTTCTGGTAAATAAAATAACTTTCTAAAATGCAGAGGCTAAAGTAGCAGCCAGTAAAATTTTTCAATGCCCTAATGCATTCCTAAAATAGGTTTCTTTCTGCTTATTAGGAAGAGGTAGTGTTATGTCAGTTTTTATCAGCACTTCTGGCAGCTTTAAATGACTAACTTCAGGAAACTCATATCCATAAATTTGGGTTATATCACAACTGTCTTGTATTTAAATATATTGTGTGTTTAAATATACAGAAGATAATTTCAGTGTTATAACTGCCATTAATAGTCAGTGAGAGCACTTGCCTAGCACTCCCCAGATATACACCTGAAATGCCTCCCTTGAATGTACATTCCCATTGTTGGTAGGGGAGAACTTTACTGATTGTGTGATTATGTTTCTGTAAGAAAGTTTTTTGTCTGACTCTACAGACACAGGTTTTTAATCTAACACAGTTCCTGATAGCAAGTAAATGCTGTATAATTGTATAGCATCCACTGATGATAGATGCTATCACACTTCACTCTAGCGTGTCAGATGTCCAAATATTTGTCTGAGTAATATTGTTAAAGATTCTTTTGTTATCTTAGTTTATTCGTTTCTTGAAAGGCTTTTAAAACAGTAAAATGAATTAATGTGCTAACTGCTAGCGCATTTTCTGAATACTTCTGAACAGTTGTTGACTACTGTCTTTGCATATAATACAATTGCTGGAGTTCAGGAAAAATCACCAAGGACTGTACTGGAAATGTTTGTGCTATAAATCTATAGATTTATAAAGGTGATCTTTCTTTATAGGAGTGGGCTAGTCTATGCTGTGTATTCTAGAAGGCCTTTGGAGCCTTCTAAAGGCAGAAGATGCTCTAATTATATTCATAGACAATGCACACAGTGCAGCACCTTCAGCACTTGAAAACTGGTAAATCAAACCCCTGAATGAAAATTATAAATATACAATATGCTGTTAGTCTTTTGATGTGTCTTTAAAAATTGTATATCAGTTAATCTTTTGCCTTCCAACTAGTACTTGGCGGGGAGAGCTTCTAAGGCTGTTGAGAGGGAATACATTCACAAACAGATTGCTCTTCAAAAGTGCCGCATGTGTCTGTAATTCAGGTCCTTAAGCATGTTGAATTCTGCTGAACAAAAAACAGGTGGAAAGGGAGGCAAAAATGATTCAACTGTAGAAGCACTGCTTCTGGTTCAGCTAYCAAGCAAGGCAAAGAAACTTGAGTCTTCCAGAGCTCTTTCAAGTAAAACTATATATATTTTTGTTGTTTRTCTTGCACAGAGTTTAGGGTTCTCTTAGGACAGTCAATAAGTTGCAACCTAGACCAGACCTGCATGCGTTAAGRTAATGGTATTTGAACAGAATGACCAGCATGGAAATTTACTTTAATTTGACAGATTTTGGAGACTCACTATAGACAGTGAGTCTCAGTTGACCAGGAAGTGATATGGGAGAGAAGCAGAATTATTAGGCAGGTGATATAGGAGAAAATTAGACTTTCCAGAGCAGAAGTCATATGATATCAGGGTAAAGCCTGAAATATTCTTATTCTTCTGGCAGAAGACAGTCTTAGGCATATCCTCTTGAGATATAATGCCCCTGAGGAGGTGGGGAAGCCTGGTAGTTCTGGTTAGGTCTTCTACATAGCATTTTTGTAAGCAGAAGATGGAGGTGTTTGCAGATTCAATATCATAATGTCTCCCCTGTGAAACAATGTTGTTTCTTTATTGTCCATTATTTTGGAGAGGAGAGTTTTGAGGCATGATGCATTTTTTTCACAGATACATTCTGTAACTTGGAAAAAACGTACTATTTTTCAAAGGCTATTTTTGTTCTTATATAAATGGTTATATTCAAGCCTTCAAATCTAAGGAAATAGACTGACMTATGAAAAAAATACAGTACTGCAGTTTCATTTCTACAAATATTTAGAGATAAATACCTCCACCCATTAGTTAAGTAAGAAGGGTTGCSTGACTTTTCTTTCAAAGGAAACACTTCTAGTTGTTACTGGTCATCCCAAGCAAACCCAGTTGTTACATTTGTTGTAATGACAGTTGCAAATCTACAGATTGATTATAATTTGACCTCACAGTCAGCAAAGTAAGGGGATTAGCTGCAAACTGTACTGAAAGTGCTCTGTGTCATGCTTTCATGCTTAGTTTTGATTAAAATTTTATGAAGAAATGCTCCATGTTTTGGGGGAAACAGTCTTTGATTAGCTGCATTTTTTTAAGCTCTGCTCCCCTACCCTATTTTTGTTTATAGTTACCAATATTTGGAGACATTCAGGTTGAAACAACAGATAACACTAAAACATAACACACAGCTCTGGAATTCAAGAGAGTCCTTAAGTCAGAGATATTATATTTCCATGTTTACATTGCTGGACTACTGAGCTTCTTTCCTAGTCTGCACCTGCAAAAGCATTGTATTTGTATGATCACATAGCCTATAGTCATATWCCTAATTTGATCTTGCCTTCATTCATCAAGCTGCAGTCCCTAGTATTTACTGTACTAGGCATGAAAACATATGAATGCAAAACAGCTGCAGTAACCCAGACAAACAGATGCAACAAATTAAATCTATGTGTAAATGCAAACCCAGCTGCACATGTATTGCTACATCAGAGCAAAGGCAGTTGTACCTTTATGTRCTATTATGTGTGTGTTTGCACTAGACGTGTTTTGAGAAAACAGCAACAAAAACACTAGCTGCTTCAAAGTTGGTTGTATTGCTCAAAACGTATGCAGGTAGATAGCACTGGATGAACATATTTCTTCATCTCAGACATAATTACTGAGCATGTGTGGTCAAGCTTGCCCTACATCCATGCATTTAAATCCCTGACCTAGGATACAGGTCTGCCACCTTCCTGACAGCTCCTACACAGAGGTGGTAAATCACACCAAATTATGATTGTACTTTTTGATATAAATATCTGTGTGTATGTGTGTATATATATATATGTTTTATACATATATATATGAGAACAGCTTTTACATGAGTCCTACTTTGAAAAAAAGCCTTACTTTCTTTGATGGCGTGCACAGTCACAATGCAGTTTTTATCCCCAGTTTTTCACATGCGGCCCCATGTTCCTGAGGGAACAGGGTGGTTCCCATGTGCAACTGCTGATGTAGTCTGAGACCATGTATTAACTGTGATATGTCCCAAATCATTTTTCTTCCTGCCAGCCTTTCTCTGCATTGTGTTTCTCTACATATCTGTATTAATCCTGTAAGTTTCCAAAGCAAACCCTACCACAGCTCTGCCCTAAAATTAATATGGGATCTGAACTACTCTGGTAGTGCTAATTAATATCAATAGTAAACTCTAGAGAGCAGGKAGCAGCTAATTAATGCCAATGAAACCCATTTTTCCAGAAGTGACCAGAAGGTGAAGTGTTCTCTACTGCACTGTTAGTTCACTTTGCAGTCCTATCCCTCAGAAGATTATCTTTGCCAATTGTTTTTTTATAATTGGAGCGAGACGATCTGAAAATATTGAATCTATAATTTATAGAAGACGCATACAGCCATTGTTTCATTCAACAGCCCTTCTCTTTTATGCAAGATCTGTGTAAGCACATTCATCACTGAGCTTGAGCCTAAGTCGTAGGCAGCAATCGCTTAGGAACAAGCATGCACTTGCATTCCTTAACCATACATTCTATTATCCGACACCAGATGAGTAACTGAACAAATTTTGATTGCCATCTGTAGCCCTGAAACTGCATTTCTCCAGCCAAGGAACTAAACTACCTCAAACCTGCCCTCACCATGATTTTTGCCTCCTGCCTTTTCAGCATACAGCCACGATCCTAGGCTGAGGTAAAACAATCTTACTGGAGCCCAGTTACAAGTGTTCACACCAGCTGAAGGATCTCGCCAAACGTCTGGAAAGAGAAACAGCATAGGAACCTGTTCTCTGTACTTTGTGTCACATGGACATGGGCTCTGCTTTGCCATTTTATAGCCTTTTCACCTGAGAGGTTTCCTTATGAAGTCATTTGGAGTAAGGTCAGTGACTGGAAAGGAGATTCAGACCTGTACTGTGACATTTATATATGGGCCTGTGTTTGCCTGGCATACTGTTCACAGCCTCATTACCCTTCAGAGCCTCAGCAGATCGATGGTCCTTGTGCTGTCCCCTAGGGTCAGCTGCCACTGGCAGAGGGCTTGGACCATTTTGGCAGGAGGAGAGTCCTCTGTACCAGGACCACTCTTGTGCCTGGGCGAGGAGGTTGTGCTCATACCTGAGGCTCTGCTGATATGGCAAAGGGAAGGGAACTGTTTCTTAAGTGCTGCTCAAGCCATTTAGTGCACATCAGGTGAATGAAAACATCTTAAGCAACAGCCATGCACCACATGGTGGCTAGTATAGATGAAAGAGAGGCTCCCATTAAAGCGTCTAGAAGAGGAAGTTAAATGAAACTCCAGTGTGAGTCAGACACTCATCATTTACATAAGGTTTTTCATGTACTTTAGTGGGAAGGATGCTGGGGAAAATGGAAAATATTTTAGAGTAATTTATTATTTTAAATTTCATTAGAAGAAATGAAAGACAAGAAAAAGTCCTGTTTTTTTCACTAGATGTAACTTTCCACCTTTTTGTAATAAAGCATACTTGAGGAGCAGATCAGATGAAAAAGTGATTACACCTGTTGTAATATCTAAAATATGCTTGTTCAGCTAAATGTCTTTTGAAATATGGCAAAAAGGAGCTGCTAAGTTCAGGCTGGAAACAGTTTCCATAGTTTCTATGATGATTCCCTCTACTGTTCGATATATCATGAACTAGTAGTGCGGCAGCAAGTAATATTTTTCTACTTCTGGAAAACATCTTGAAAAAAAAATGTTGATTCATTTTTTGCAGTTATCAGTGTAAGAAAACCTATTTTAAAAAAATTATCTCCTTAAATTTTTATTGCAGAAAATCCATATTGAGATTTTACATTAAAAAAAAAAATACAGTAACTTGGCCAGTATTTTGGGGGGGAAATTTAGAGTGACCCATTGTCAGAAAAATGAAAAATGTTTAATTTAGTCATTAAGGTGCTAAAATTAGTGGGGTTTGAATGAATACTTAAATTTTTGCAGTTGCAGTTAACTGTTCTGGATTGCAGAGCAATACTGTTAGTGTTATTTCTTCAAATAAAAATTGAGAGATGTACATTTCAAATACATAAGATTGGTTTTTTTCTACTTTGTAAAAAGAAAAAGACCATCAGCCTGAAGACTTGAGAATCAAAGTCTTTATCTTTGTACGATGTCAACRCAGTTTGGCCTAAAGTTATGGGCCGTGTGCAGTGTAAATGTTCAATAACTGATGACTCAAACCGCACAGTATACTTAAGTGTCCTCTGAATGATGAGGGAAAGAAAATCTTGTCAATTTTTAAATGAGGAGTGGTGTTATATCTTAAATGAACAGAGAGTACTGGATGGGAAAGCTTTGACTTACTCTTTTTTAAATAATTGCCCTGGTCTTTCCCAAGTAATTGCAATATACCATTCATTTTTTGCCAATTGCATGTGCAGACAAATTTAGGCTAAACATCTGTGGTGGCTATAAATAGGTGAATTTTCTAAAAGGCAGTCAAGCTCCAGATGAGTTTTGTCCTCTTTTGAGCTCCCTTCCAGTCTGAGATTTGAATCTGTATCAGGATCTCTTCACGGAAACAGCATACCATTTGATAGGTTTGGCCTGTATTAAAAAAAAGCACATGAAGATAGGAAGGCTATGCAGCTTTCTGCTGTAAAGTATTTCCTCTGTTACACAGAGCTGAACACAAAGAATGACATCRTCTGATATTTTGGCTTTATGGGAGAAACAACCCCCTCCCGCACCCCCCAATATTTTGTAGCTTCAAACCTTGATATTGTAAAATGCAAAGAAGGGTGTGCTGCGCCATGATTATGCTGTGCTGTGGTTGCTATGTTCTGACTGCACTATGAACAGTCAGTAATGAGATTTTGTCATATAAAATTCTAAATAGGTGTTAGGTAGGCAAGCAATTTTTGCATTAAAAATGATATATCTTAAAATAGCAAACGGGAACTATAAAGGCATATCTAGAAAAGCCGATAAGGCATAAATCATTCAATAAAATAAGCTCTAATGGTAGTAGTGCATTATGGCAGAGTTAAAGTAATCTTTGATATGTTCTTTTTCATCACCTCTTAGGTTTTGTGTACAAATTCAGTAAGTTACAGCTTCTGGAAACAGATTTTGTTTTGTTAGATTTATGTCTGCATGTGGGAGCTTTAGTCACAAGTATATTTAAATTGGGAGCAGACCAATACAGATTTATTTTACAATATATGCAGTACTAGGAGACCTGGTACAAACTTGTACATGAGTTCCTGACAGATGTATCTATATAAAAATAAGCAGGCAGAATGCATTTAGTGACTTATTTTAACTGTCAGAATAACCTTAGAAATACACTGAATTAACACTGATTTCATTACTCCACCCGACTTTCCATTATTTATTTTAAAATAATTCAAAAAATCTATTTGGACTAAAACAAATGTGAAAGAGAGCTTTTAGTATCAGCATGCATAGTTATGTAGAAGAAACTAATGACATATGGCAGAATGCATAAACATTGCTTGTAGAGCAGTCCTATGTTAGAAGTAAATTCATAAACAAAAAGCAGTGTTTCAGTAACATCAATGTGAGAAGAAGAAGCAAAAGCTAGAAAATAAAGTTAACACTTGACTATATTAGTTTAAATTTCTGGTTGGTTAATTTTGACTTTGATTCATTGAACAGAGGATGGTGTGTGGGATTTTCCACTACTTTCACCATTTTTCCAGTTAGATATCAGCTTGATAGCCCAGCAGTGAGCATCTTGTTCCAGAATATGTGAATGCTGCACTTCGCTTTTAAAGATAAGAATAATATGACTTTTATTCAGAGTTTAAACCACAGCTGTGTAGTTGAGAACCATGGTAAGAAGGAAGATCTAGCACTTTCTCATCTCCCTAATGTTTCGTTTCTTCACTTTCCTTTTCAGCAATCAAAATTAATAGTCTGAGCATTGTAAACATAACTTTAACTCTTAGTTTTCCTACTTTTTCTTGGCTAGATCAGTTACTAGATCAATTTTTCCATAGTTATGGGAGCACAGACATGCAATGTTTTCAAAGAAACATTTAAAAAACACTACAAGTGTATCAGAAACATACTAACATTCTGTAATAAGAGATGCTTTCACGTGCAGGTTTATTTTGTTAATCAAAAATGTTCACACAAAGGGCAATGTTTTTGATTAGTTTGGACCATTTCTTCCTCTTAGGTCAACTGTTCTGACCTATGCGTCCTAGGATTTCAGGATGTAATTTTAATGTTTTTCATCAGTGTATTTTTTTAGAAGTTTTATAGCAGCCCTGTGATGAAGAAAAAAGGAAAAAATACTTTCTAGGGAAGACCTTAAACTTTTTACTGTTCCAGATCAGAAGAGTACCTTCAAAATTATCCTTGATTCCAAATTGTATTTGGACTATCTGATCTCTCCTGGCTTTTTTTTTTTTTTAAGCCTTGACCAACTTTGACCTGAGCCAGGTTGACTTCAAATTATAGCACTAAGTGCTAAGACCCTTTAATCCCAAACAGCCATCCCTGTTCTATTGAGAAGATTCTGGTCATCATATTGGGAACCAAGTTCTCAAAATTTTGCCTAAGACCATTAAAGTTTGAGGGTAATTTGTCTGGCATACCTTTGGATGACTGCTGCTTTGTTAAAGCATACTATGATTCCTTTCAAAACTGCCATCTGTCCACATTTACATTTAAGGTTTTCGCTGTTTGCCTCATGATACTCTGACGTAGAAGCTTATTCTTCCAAAGTCGCAACCTGCCTTTTGGTATTTGACTGCCTGCTGTGCTCCTATGAACAGAGCATTTATGGTTAGATCTCTTTTGCAGTGAATTTTTAGAGAATAACTCATCGTGAAAATCATTTTTCTTTTTGGATTCCTACACATTTAACTTTCACTTCACAACTCATATTATCCATTATTTTTTGATTTATTCCACTTGCAGTTTTGCTTCCATGGCTAGATTAAAGCATTAATGTAGTTGGCAAAGATGCCTGTACACCTTGATGGCAGCTGGCCTGGAAAGCATTTCTGATGCTGTTTGTAGCGTGAGCACTTGCCAGTAGTGTTTATGTACTTGAATTGACAACAYCTGACCCCACTCACATGGCCCCTGCGCAGTCACCACTTGCAGCTGCCCCGAGTCACAACTCGTGTGTGTTATGTCCTGCCAGACATGGAAGGCTCCGCAGCCCATTACATGTCTCCCCAAGGCATAACCAGTGCAGTCAACTGTACAGCCACAAAACTTACGCATCAAACTGCCCCCAAACCATGACATTTGCTGAAAACGAGGGTATTTTTAATAACTAGTTTTATTTTATGTTGTCTTCTGGAACTATACATTAAAAAAAAAAACAGATTTTATTAAACTGTGGTAGCTGGAAAAGTTGCCTAATGCCATAATGCATACTGCTATTTGCTTTAAAACTTGCTTTGAAGGAGGTGTGTTTATTTGGCAGGAATACATTAGGTCAGGCATTTTACTCTTGTTTTTTTAATACAGCAAGCCTTTGCCACTGCCAGTGAAGTCCGGGGAAAGGTGTATTCACCATACAGTGCCACCGTACACAGTGCCAACGTACACAGTGCTTTGTAATGCTGATAAATGTGAAAAGCCAAGTTCTTCATCTCAGTTTGGGCACCCAAAATGGTTGCATACTTGTGCCAAGTTCTTACTCTTTACAATCAAGGTAGTATCTCTTTTTGTGGAGATAAATGAATAGATCTCTGAGAAGCATTCAAAGACAACTGTGGTAAGTGCCACAGGAAACCCTTACAATTGTGGCTCCAGAAGGTGGCTTGAAGAGAATCCAGTAAATGAGACACAGGGCTGAACATTGTTTACACAGAAAAATGCAAAATACTGAATACCTGCTAATATTGGCATTGTCATGTTTCATGTATCAGATGAAGCTGAGACCTAGGAGAAAAGGCAGGATACAAGTTGCAATGGAGGATTATATTATACAAGAAATGTGTACAAGAAATGTTGCTGCACAGTAGATTTTATTCTTTTTTTTATGTTTGATTCTGCACCTTTTAATTGTGTTTCAATAAGATTGACCCTTGTTTTAATCTAGTTTTAACATGTGTATGCTGACGTATGTGTGTGTGCATACACGCTTGTGCATGTATTTTTGTGCAAGTTGAGGGGGGGGCAGGGGGAAGTTAAAAGCAAATTGCTTAAATAGAGGTTTTATCCTGTGGCAGTCTACTAACTTTGAAATGAGTCATTGGCAGGAGCTGAATATTCTACACCATCCCAAAGTGCCCTGCTCGTAGAGCCAGATGATGACAATACCATAATTCTCTATTTAAAGCACCTCTATGCTAAAATAACATACAGTTGTTAGTGATTCCCTCTTTTCTTTTGACAATGTGCTGCCTTCTGAGCACTCTCTCTTTTCCTTTGCTTCCCCTGCTCTAGAGTTCTAGTTTCTTTATGCAAATAGTTTCAGCTTCCCTGCCCAGACAGGGAGACCAGCACTACCTTCTGCACCAAACCAGTGTCTTCCCTTGCTCAGCCAAGGCTCTGGTGATGTACTGATGGCCTTCTTCCCTTTCTTCTATGCTGCTTTGATATCTTTAGTTCTTCCATGCTTAAACAAATTCTTCCTCAAGGCTGACTGGATGCAAGCAGGAGAGGTCACTGCAAGCCGAAGACATTTGTTTCATGGCACCTAGTACACTGCTTGTGACTGAGCCTAGTTCAGCCATTACAAGGCTGAATTACATGGCTCTGGTCTAGAGCATGTGATGTTTTTCTGTGCAGTTTTTCAATCTGGAGAGCTGTGAGAGGAAGCAACATGTTTAGTGAAGGTGGAAACCTTGGGAATTTTTCCAATTAAACTTTAGCAAGTCTCTTAACAAGTGTGTGTGAACTGAAGTTTTGAAACATTTACAACCTGATTAGAATGAAGTGGCAAAAAGCACTTCTCTAACAAACCATCTCCGTTCTGAATCTCTGCTGCAAACACAGGGGTGCAAGAGCTTCTCAAAGGTTGCTGCAGTTTTGCAATGTGGACCAAATAATTGATGCTTCAATAGCTTATTCTTGGAAAGGTCTGAACAATTTGGCTGCAAACTTTCAAATAAATTATCCCTGAGGCACATACCTGGTAGGGATGTTTTCAGCCAAACAGTTTAAGTTTGGCAAACTTTTTAAGCAACTGAAAATGCAGTCTTATTATAAGAGGTATCTGGTAATCGTAACAGTTGGCAGTTGTACCAGCCCCACCTGTAATATTTTTGGATCATTTAACAATGCAGTGAAGGCTTTTAAAGGAGTATTCTTTCAATTAAAATTCAGTAAGATAAAACTGTACAGCTTCATAGTCCTTTGAACTACAACTCATAGAAAGATCATTTAAAATAAGCATGTAATCAGTAGCCAATTAACATAAGCTTGATAATACTGAGAAGTTTGAAATTATTTGAAAGTGTATGTAAGAAAAGAGAAGAAACACAGTAAAATCTTTATTGTTTGGGTTTTTTTCAGTCTTAACACCCTCACAATACCTTTAATTATTTAGAAACATTTTCACATGTTCTAAAAATTATTTTAGAAGCCTGAAATTAGTCTTACTGATGTATTTCATCCGTGTGTGTTTGGCTGTTCAGTTAGTGTCTGCTCCGTGAGGGTGTCATGCTGCTTTAAACAAAAAACATCAACACAGTAAGACRGTGATAGAATATGCAGTAAACATGCATTAACACTGTTAACAAAGAACATTTTGATATATGCTACTTTTGCCTGTCTTAACACAATATTTGGTATTTGTTCTTGTGACTACACATAGCAAGCTTTGTAAGATAAAACAGCAAGCCTTTTATTCATTTTTAACCATATCTATTAAAATTTCTTATAATTGCAAGATTATATCCGCTAAATAATTCTGTGGCCTCTGAAAACAAATACATATCTAAATAGTTGTGCCTGCCTTCATAAATCTTTGTGGATTAGGATTTGTTCAGTATGCTTTTTGTTTACTTTTAGATGCCAACTACAAATGCAAAATATTTGAATATAACAAGTTGCTCTTCATATTGCCTGTCAGAATATAATTTTTGATATGTTAAGGTGACAAAAATTTTCTTCATAGTGGTAGTCATGCAATGACTTTGGCGGTTTGCCCMATGTGGCTTCCTATAAAACAAGGATCCAGTAAAAACTTTTATATAACATTAATAATAGGAAGACACAAAGGGCTAGTCATCTCTGATCAGATCACTGAGTGTTTTGGGTATGAGGGCTTGGGGTTTTTTTAAGCTCTACCCTGACCTCTATCATTGAAGCAGTTACCAAAAAGCTTTAAACTGAAGGACACTGGTGGGTGGGCATATGTTAACATGTAGATGGGGGAACATTTATTTCTAATATCAAGCATCTAGAGGTTGGTATTTGAGTCCTTTAAGTGACATTGTTAAATTTTGCTGCTTTTCCTTTCTCTCCTTGCTCCGAACATTGATTAAAATGCTAAATAATACTGCTGGGATTATAGGTCTTTGGGATAAACTTGCTTCCAGGTTAGGAATTGACCACAGGAAGGAAATGAGCATAACTGGCATAAATCACATCTGGATGAACTCAGTTTGCTGGAGGTGCCTGACAAGTAACATGCAGAGTTCATACTCTGCAAAAAAGTTTTTGAATAAGATAAGTCAAATTAGCATGTTCTTGGTTTGACCCTCCCCCCTCCCTCCCCCCCAAAAAAAAGAAAAAAAAAGAAAGCTTTTGTTTAGTGCATGGCCAACTATTCTGAACATTCCCCAGACAGTGTTCTTCTGCAGAAAAATGCTTTTGCCTTTACTTTATAGCATTTGTATTAACCAAGCAAACTGAAGATTAAATGGGGATGAATAAGCAAACAGATGCAGATGAAGTTCTGGATTACCTGGATTTAAAAGAAGGGAAGGGTTGGAAAAATAAAAGAGTTAAAAACTTGAGCATGGGCTGGGCAGGAGAATGAATGTGGAAAGCAACAGCATCTTGAGAACAGGCAGAGAGAAGAAGAGATTTTTTTTTTTTTTCCATGATGACTGCAGACTGCTGAATCACGCCGGTCACGTGAGCCCTAAGTGTGACTCTGGCCAGCAGCCTGGCCGGGTGAGATGCATGCCCACCGGCTTCATGCTCCGTTCCCTCACCCTCTGCTGAGCCCGTCGGTGGCCCCCCCAGGCTCCTTGCTGGGCATGTCTGTTGGGCTGAGGCCCAAAGCAGAGGACCTAAGGTGTATGTGCACAAGGGACCGCTGGGAGCAGAGCAGCAACTCATAACCTGCAGAGCTCACGTGCTCTTCCGTGACTCTCCAAGGGGCTGGCTACTGTACACAGGTTTTCACAGCTTGAGTTTCCACAGCCCTGAATTTTACTGAGAACTGCAGGAACTAAGTGGTGCTGAGAAACACAGCCTTTCCCTTGGAGACAAAAAACCTCCAGCCTGTGTTACAGTTAGGTCTGAAAGTACTTGGAAGAAGCAGAGTAATCTGAAGTTTAAGCTTGCTGGTAAATTATTGTTAAATATTTTGATTTCTGTATATAGCATATTTATTACATGCCTTCATTTATGTTTGTGAATCTGAGATTCTGTGTGCAAGTTAATCACAGTATTTTAATAAGGAAATATTTTCATATTTTGGAGTACTCAGATGATTTTAAATTACACATTTTATTGGATTTTAATTGCAATATTTCTTTGTATAAATAACTTTGTAAATATTCTTTTAACCTAACTGCCAGAAAATACATTAATTTACAGTCATGCTAAAATTTATATGCTTTTTTTTTTTTTTCAAATGAAAAGCTAATGAGTGGATTGCAGTAAATTCTCTTCATTAGTTTGTGGCTATTCAGAGCTTTGCAAAAGAGCTCACGTGGTTGCCCAACTCCACAGAAATAGCATAATTAATATTCCCTCCGAGTTCCCAGCAACCAACGAGCAGGAGGAATCCTGCAAACTCGTTTTGGGCTTTCACCGCTGCGGGGAACAAGGAGTTAAAGCAGGCAGGCTCTCTGGCAAGCCACATCAGGCAGAAAGTGCAGGCCTTTCCTTTTTTTATTTTTATTTTTTATGCCGCCTTCTTCTTAATTAATCATACACTGCTTCACAATTTAAATATGGAAATGGCAAGCCGGTTGCAATTATTAATGAGCCTGCAGGCTGTCCCGTGGCGCTTGGCGGCGCGGGCTGTGGCAGCCCACAGAAAGCAGCATGGCATCTCCTGGCCGAGTCCGCGTGTGAAATTTATGTGCACAAAGGCTCCTCCTTATCTATGCACAAACTAAATAAATAAATAAAGGCTTTTGTTTGCCAGGCCACTTGCACATGGCTGTTTTGACTAAACCCACTCTGTGTTATTTGTAGTTTACAGTGCCTAGAGAGAGASAGAGAGAAAGGATGGGGGGAGGAAGCAAAGTGTGTGGGGGGGTGATGCCCAAACCCAGCTACCTGCTTCCTTGTGGATCCTCCTCAGCCGCAGTCTCCTTGGGGCCGGGGCGGGGGGAGGGGGGAGGAGGCGAATAAATAATTTCAAAATAAAAATGATCTAAACGAATAAACTTTGTCCTTGCCTGACACCAGCCTTGCGACAGGAGGCTTGGCGCGCTGCCAGTGCCTCACCCGCTAAGCCAGGGCAAGAGAAGCAGTGACAACATGGCCGATGGTTAGCCTCCCCTCCTAGCCCTTACTGAGAAGGAGCCACTCTCCAGGGCCAGCAAGGCTTTATCCCTGCACATCTGCGCCAGTGCAAAAATAAAGGTGATGGCTCTTAGGATTAAAAAACTGCAGTAGCCCCCCCCCCCCCTTTTTTTTCTCTTTATGGTAGCAATCCATTTTCTACAGTGTATGACTGCTAGGTTAAAAAGGGGGAAAAAAAATAGGCAGCTAGTTTTATCAGGCTAGTTTTTTAGAGCCTTTCTAAATGAGGAGCATTAATAGGTGGGAGGGATAAGTAAGGACCAGCAGGAGCAGGGACTGCCAAAAGGGTAACAAAGAGTCAGGTGCAGCACTGCATGTTCACAGGCACTATAGYGCAGCCTGCTCTGGGGCTGAGATGGTTAGTTTGGTTTCATTTCGTTTTTTTTTTTTAACATTCCCGTTGCAGTTAAATAACGAAAATAGAAAAGGCTTACTAGCAAAAGTCAGGTTTCTAATCACAGCTACAGGCTTTGAAAGAAACACACGTATTGGATCAGGTGCTGTCACTGTAGTGTTGGGTGAGCAGGTACCACCCAGCTCTGTGGGGTAGCAAYGTTTAAAGAGCTGTCTGCCTTTTTTTCCCCCTCCGCTCCAAAATAGTCTGCTGTTTCATTGTCTGAAGGTAAAATCCCTATAACGTGTTTTTGCAAGTTTGCCGTGTTAGATAAGAGCGTGACTTTGATGTCTTGATGCAGTTTCAAAGTGAAACAAAGCGGAGCAAAGACAGTGATCTCAGCTACAGTGAGAAAAAAGGGCAGGAAGATCAGGAGATGATAAACAACACTGAAAAATGGCAGGAGAATAATGTTTACTTTTGAATGCGTGGCCTGCTGCCAGGTTGGCGCTGGTTTTTAGGTTAGCAGAGGTTGGAGGAAGGGCCAGACTGAGGCGTGGCCAGCTGCTGTCAAGGAAAAAAA
>NW_028186344.1:459278-485898 GCF_003343005.1 Rhea americana
GGAAAAAAGGCAGTGCTTTTTCTTAAGGCTATTAAAAATGATGCAGAATTTTAACCATCTGCTGTGCTGGGTACTGTGCACTGCAGAGCACTGCAAAGCTGTGTTTTTCTAAAGGAAAGAAATGCACAGCTCTCAGATCTAAAACTATTCTGAAGCATTTAAATATTTCCTGAAGTATTGCCTTCAAGGAAAGGAAGGTTATTTTAAACTGGAGTTTGAGAGATAGGCTTTAGCAAGATTGTAGTGTTTTCAGGATATAGCCTGTCCCTACCAGTTCATGACGAGCAAATGGGATTTTTCCTAAAAGGGATTCAGGTGTTAAAATGCAACGTATTAGAGCCTTAGAAATGTAGTGAGRGTGAGCAACACAAGAGTCAAGAAATCGACAGTAATGGAAGCTGAGAAATTTTGTATTCTAATGACTCTTTAAAGGATTTCTGCTGAAATGTACGGGACATAGCTGCAATGCAGTGCAGCAAAGTCATTTCTTGCACTTGACCAGCTGGTTATGTATGTACAGGGGTGCAATTATTTAATGAGTAGCATGGAGCCTGGTGAAGAAATCTTACTGCTGCTATGGCATCATTAACTCTCTTCATATGTCCAGTTCACAACGGAAAAATATTTTTTATGATAATAGGTGGACAAAATGCTTTTGAAATGGTAAAACTTAAAGAAAAAGATAGCAAGAACCTTATATGTGGTATTCTTACTTTTCATAAACTATATCAACTGTTTAAGTGCCATAATGAGCAAATTATTTTTTTTGAATGTCTGTAAGTAAGAATATAAATGTTTAGTTAGAATAAGAATTAAGAAAATCAAAGGATATTGCATTATAATTCAGCTAGATATTTAAGATAAATTAGCAAGTTCTTGCAAAAGAGATGGTAGTGAAGTATGTGAGGCATATAGTAGCTTTGAACATGCTTTTTCAGTCTTTTTTTTTTTTTCTTTTAAAATCTCTGAATACTGGATTGTTAAGCTGTAGCCACTGGTTATTCTTTATTTCTGGGAGAGWTGTATTTAAGTGAAACATTACAATCTATAAATCAGCATTAAGAAAGGCTGCTTTTACCTTCTGAAACCAACGTGGGGCCCAGTTAAACCTCTTTAAATTTTAATTGAAAGTATTAGAAGACTGTCTTATAAATGTCTTGTATACTAGGTAAGTTGTTTATTTGTAAAGCCGGAGGATGGGGTCTGTATTTTGTCACCTGTTGCCTAGCACAGAAAGGGGGGTGTGAAGGAGAAAGCCATGCTGCTTATGCCAGCTTTTGCACCAAACTCGCTGTTCATCATTTCACTACTGTGCCATCAAGAAAATAACTTCTTTTTATCCTTTGCTTGTAGGTGCATATAAAATTGTACAATACGTTTGCTTCAGATAGTGCCAGAGAAGCATAATGAGGTCTTTAGTCACAGTTTGGATGCAACAGTGGCAGAAAACAGTACAGCAACTGTGGGCTAGATTTTTAAGGGAATAGTCCTTGTAATCCAAGGCTGCCTAAATCCTGAACTGGTATCCAGGCAGTACCGAGACACTAAATTCTCCACTCACTTCTTGTCTGGCTGTTACCTGCTGAACATTTTCTTTTTCTTGCAAGGTCTTCAATATAGTTAATTTTGGTGGTTTTTTTCCTTCCCGCTGCCTTCCCTTGTTAAGCCTTGGATTTCTGTTCATTCCCTTTCTTGCAG
Source organism: Rhea americana (assembly GCF_003343005.1). Lineage (NCBI taxonomy): Eukaryota > Metazoa > Chordata > Aves > Rheiformes > Rheidae > Rhea > Rhea americana. The sequence continues at coordinate 460,977 of NW_028186344.1, forward strand.
AACATCAGCATAAATATGGATACGAAGAGCCTGGAGTAAGTGTGCTGTTGTGGCATAGAGGGTGTAGATGGGAAGGCTTTGTGGGGTGTATGTTACAGACCAGTAAAATACTAATGTAGTGTTTTCCCACTAGGTTTTTYGATTTGGATTTTAAAACCTATGTTATACATCAGAGAATTTCTGTACAATGAGAGGCATATGTATCACCTAATATGCTGCTGTTCAGAGAAAAATGATTTTTTACATGAATAAACATAAACACTACAATATTGATACTATTCTGTAAGTTATTTGTATTTAACTGTATGCATGGCATATAGCAAACATACTTCATCTAAGCTTGCATTTTGCAGATTTCAAGATTTCAAATTTGTATATTGGTAACCAGCTCGGATTTGGAAGTATGTAAAATTGTGAACGTCTCTACTAGTAGTGAAAAGTGCATATAAGTGTTTTTCTGTAGTTTTGGAAGCATATGAATAAATATTTAGTAGATGCTGGGATCACAAGATTCTTCTAAATTTGGCGTTATTTTATATACTACCTATAATATGTGCTGACATCACCTAACATACAACATAAATYAAACATTTTTGTTTTATTATCAGTTTGCTCTTTCAGCAAACAAAATAGTATGAAGCTGTGRATTCTGGTTACATACATAGTTCTAAATTTAAATAAACAAGCAGTTTATTTTAATGTTAATGCTACAGTCCTAACAATAGGTTAGCACTAATATCTTTATTTGTGCAGTTGTTTACAAAAATTAAGATTAGACTACTTTACTGAATTTTTGGTCTGTTTTGAAGGCTGGAGATGGTTATTTGAAAATAAGTGTTTTTCCTGAGGCACTGGAAAAAGTAGTTTCTATATTTATATAGAATATTTAGTACAGTATATTTATTTCAATATTGTATGGTTAAATATAATATGACATGTAGTATAATTACAGTATCCTGTAAATAATACACTAAGCATGTAGGTGATACAACATGCAAAACTACACCAACCGTCAATTTCTATAATATTCTGTGTATTGCCAAATTACTGATAAAATAAATTGCATGAAATATAATAACATTAAGTATATGTTGAGTGAATGAAATTCATATGAGATCTGATAGTGATAAATATACAGTGAACTACATCTGGGTGAGGTTCTGAGTGATCTGTAAGCTAGGAAAGTTTGCTCAAGTATTCCTTTCTCTTATAAATCTGAGTTGAACAGATCAGCTTAATTTTAAAATTGATCTAGGATGGAAGCTCTATAACACCCTTCTAAGCTGTCTGTGTTGCTATCTATTACTATTATAATAGTAATAAATAACAGTAATAAATAGTAATAAAGTGTGAAATAGACTTGTCAGAAGTTATTCTGAAAAGCCTCTGATTTGTATTCTTTTTCTAGTACTGGTGGAGTGGATGTTGTATTAAATCCTATAAAAAGATTGAGGGCTTGATTATTCTGTCAACTCAGGACACCTTTTAATAACATTTCTTGTGATTTGAATAGAGAGCCAAATCAGGCCCACCAAATTTGTTTGAAGTGAAACAGAAAATAGAAATATATGTGTACAAATATATTAATTTGTTTTTTTTAACCTGCATAATTAAATCAGTAATGTGGTATCTGATGTCCGTTAAAGTATTTCATAGTCAGTGGAAAATAATGAGGAAGAGGAGGGTGTGGCTGCTGCCTGGAGAGTTCGGGCCGTGCAGACGGGGCTGCAGTAGGCTAAGCTTTGGGAGATGCGGTCTKTGATCTTTACAAAATGAAGACTTCTTTTAGGTAAAACAGAACTATTTCTGATCAGAAATTAAATGGACTGTAATCCTATTGATTTCTTAATGTGGATGCTGGATGGTCACCTGTTCTCACTTAAGGTTGGAGGCTTTATGTGCGTCTTATTTTGCCTCGAATTGCTCAGCTCTTTCACGAACCATGACAAAACCCAGAAAAATTAGTTTTAACTCTTTTTTTTAGAGAAATAAGGAAAGTGGTTTGATGCTTTCTTTATTGCGAATATCTATCAAGGACTGATTCTCTAGACTCTAAAACATACCTATATTCCTTTCTTAATTTTGATTTCTATGCAGAATGCTGCAGTATTTGCCCTAAATTGGCACATAAACAGGCAGATATTTCCCCCTGTAGTTTTTTGCTTTGTGACTGCAATTACAGGATCACAAAAGCTTGGGATGAGATTTTAAGTATATTTTAARTAAAAATTCTTTAGGGATGAGACATCAAGAATATTTCCAGTAAAATCATATATTTGGAGACATAACACACATTTGTTACGATGGCTATTTGCTAATAAGATTTATTTGCATTCTTAATTCTGTATAATAGATTTTAAAGCTATTTTTCTATAGTGGCAAGGTTTTATGACTCTTTCYTTCCTCTGCTGCTACAAATATTATTTAAGTATCTTGAATGTGTGACTGTTTTACTGATATAACAAGTGAAAGTGGAGCTGAATAAACTTCTTCAGTAGTATAACCACTCACAGGTGTGGTTACGGAATCTGTTCCCTTATCTCCTGTCTTATATTTGAGCTCATCATCTCTTAATTATGTATCATTATTGTCCTTTGAAGAGCAGCAGTGTGTGGGTTGAGGTGAGTTATTATCACAGTTTGTTTGAATTGTTAGACGCAAGACTGAAGGCTTAGTGCAGCAAACCACCATACAAGGGGCATCTGACACACATTGTGGAATCTCTTACATATTTTTTGCAAGTAATGATGTGTGGATGGGGAAAAAAGATAATAATGTAATATTCTGGTAGGCTGTACGTAGATCCATATTCTTTCAGAATCCCACTGAGGTCTATTAATGATGCACTGTAGCTCTGATTTTTTTTCACRTGCTGTGCCTGCACTTTGTAAAATAGTATATATTAGTATTCCCGTTGGTTTCAACTTACCGTTTATTTAACTGAATGGTCTCCTGTTTGAAACTGGAAGTAGATGAACAAGACTACAATTCTGACTTTTAAAGTATGTATCTGTGTCATGTTCCCTGTTGCTCACGTGTTTGCCAGCATAAATAGTTTAATCACTTTGTATGTTCTTATATGGGAGTCTTTCTGTGAATCAGATCGCTGTAGACATCTGCCTTTGCATGCCTATTACTTCTGGAGTTTTAATGAAGTAAGGGGAAAGAACTGTAGACAGCATTCTCCATGAAGGTATTTCCCTGGCAGGTGTACGCTAGAAGCATAATATTTTCAGTATTGTATTCTATGCTTCTTTTGTATGCATCATAAAACCTGCCTTTTTGACATTGCTGTATATACGTGAAAGTTTTCACTGACTTTGTGATGGCAACTAGGTCTTTTCCTTCTGCCAGGAATCGTGCAATGTGACTTCCTTAGCAATTGTCAAAACTAAAAGTTATTTATCATAATGATTCATGTACGCTCAACTTTGTTAAACTCCTTCAGTAACCCAAATACATTCCAATCATTTGTCAATTTTGCCACCTCATTATACAGCTTTGTTTTTCCTGACCACTAATTAATGTTAAAAGCTGATGCAAGCATGCTTTCTCCAGGCCACAACTGCTAACCTTTTCCAACTTAAATTGTCTCTTTATTCCTATTCCTCTTAGCTGTTTAGCTAATTTTTAATCACAACTCTGAGTTTCAGTCTTGATTATTCTGTTTTCTTTATGACTTTTAAGAGTGAAATGATAAAAGTACTTTTGAAAGGCCAAATAAGTAACAATTTATTCTGCAGACACATTCCAAATTTTACATATTTTACATTATGTTAGCAATGCTGTTTTTCTCTCCATTATATAATCTTTGCTTAAGCATTAAAGTTATAATGCTTTTTAAGTAGCTTTCCAGACTGTTTGCTAAATGCTAGAATTCACTGACATGTAATCTAGATCACTTCTAGCAATTTTTAAGGAGTGCTACCCTTTTGTTCCTGATAGGAGAGAGTGTATATTTTTATTGGAAACACTGGCTTCAACCTTGAGCTTCTTCAGAACTGTTGCATGTGTATCTAGTCCTCTGAATGGCTTGCTTTTTAACTTTCTCACTTATTTCATCACTTTCTGGTTTAAGGTATGCTGCTCTCTCATCCTTTACTTGCAAAAGTAAAGGATGAGATCAGTGGGATTTGAAATCTAGCGAGGACAGGTACAGTTTGATTGCTTGCATATCACAGATATTTCAATTGTTCCCACCCTGTATTAAGCCTGATGACTCCTTTTAAGCTAGGCTGTCTCTGGGTTTGTCCTGATTTCCAGACACCAGGAGATAAAGAGGTAGGGTCAATATTGCTGCTCTTCCAAAATAGTGTGTACATGAGGTGTGTGCCACAGTCATTCTTCCTTCCACTGTTTTCTTGTTCTAGAGAAGTAACATCTTATTCCACTGCTTCTTAGAATGTGGTTTTATTTCCTATCTTGCATGTAGGTAGTTCTGCTGGCTGCTGTGAAGGTTGACGAGAACAAGAAAATGAAAGACCTGGAGAAACAGTCTCAAGTGTCTGTTGGGAGGACTAGTGGGTAGACAGCTTTTCAATATATAAATGTAAATAAATTGGAGATGAGGAACTTGGCTGACAAGAAGTGCTAACGTTGTGGTCATATGTACAGGGTGAGAAAGGATGAGTTTACTACTTTGCATGACTAAATATCTCAAGGTCATAATTAACCATTATCTTTTCTGCAGTGTTTTTCCTCCTCTTCATTCACTCCCTTTGTTTCCCAGTACTATTCTAGACTTACCAGACAGTTGTGATGCAGTCTTTGTGCTTCCAAAATATGTCAGTAAATTGGTTCAGTCCTTATGCTTCTAATCTCTACTTAAAATATTACTTTATAAGTATATTTTTGTGCTAGTTGTTTCACTTCAGTGCTTTTGGTTTTTGGAAGAGACACCTGTTTGCCTCAACCTATTATAAAGCTTTTTGCTGTATATAGTTTGTCCTTGCCCACCTACTTCTTCTCTAATTGAGATTCTGTTACCCTTTATTTCTGACTGATACATGACTGTGTAATCTCTGCATAAATGCAGAGGAGAAAGGGGAGATGGGATAAATACTGAATATGACAAAGTGGTACTGTGATTCCAAGTGGCTTATTCTAAACACCTACTCTATATTGCACCCCCCCCCTCTGCTTTTTGGTGCTTGTTTTGCTGTGCACATTGATTTCTAAGCCTGTTGTCTGTCAAGACTTTCTGGCTACACTGCTCTTCTTTTGACTCCTGATATAATAAAAGCCCAATGCTTTCCTTCATATTAGATTTAGAGGAACAGCAATCACCGGAAACAGTAGGGGTAGATTCAGTTGTTCCAGCCACAGAAGTGGAGAGGTGGGGAAAAAGTAAAAGAGAGTTGTGCTGAGTGCGAGTCCATCACCTGCCCGCAGTGAGAATACTACCCATCATGGTACAAACAAATGCGTTGGAAGTTTATTTTTTTACACTTGGTCTCTTTGGAGGTTGTGATCTGTCTGGGCTAAACTCCCTGCTTCTCAATGGGACCCGTATGCTAGGAAGGGTTTTTCCATTCAGTTTTTTTGACAGCAGTAAGTTTCCCTCTCTTCYTGCTAGAGAAGATCAGAAACAGGCACTGGGAACAGCAGCGATGAGAAGGAAGCGATTTTTTTCACAAAGGGGAAAACATAGTAAAGCAAGCATAATGCTGTTTTTATGGATCCTTGATTTCATTTATCTATTTAGATTCTTTTAAATCATTTGAAATGCATGGGTTCCTGCTCTGAAGAAGCTTGCAAGAGGGAGAAGTTAGTTCTCAAACATGCTGAGCTACTGTGCAGAATATCTTCCTTACTGCTTCTGCCTGTTGCTGGAGGACAGTGGCCTAGCAGACAAGAGGAGAGAGCGTGAGCTGGGATMTCCTGGCAGGCCAGTGGGTTAGAGGCAAGGATGAAAAGGTGACAGTGCAGCGTGCTAGCTAACTGACCATGTTGCCTCCCATCTGTTACCAGTGCAATGTTAACTTAGCTGTTCCATGAGATAGTTCTGTTATTAATAATGATGTTCTTARAATGTTATAACTAAGTAGGTAACAGAAAGCTTAACACCAAATGTAAGTGCTTATTTTGCCGGGGTATGCCTAGCTAGCAGCATGCCTTCTAACAAAGACCCCTTTTCCTGTGTTTTCCTTTGTTTCTTTTTCATAAGAGAAATATTCTAGATTTAGCAGTAATGTTCTATACTAGCAAGTATCCCTCCGGCATATTGCCCTTAAGATTCCAATTTATAACAACTACAAAAGATACCACTTTTAATTAACCATTTTTATGTATGACCCAAACAATTTTGTAAATCGGTTTGGAACTTTTCAGAAGGAAACACAGAAAAATTGCTTTCATTTAAAATATTTTGGTATCTTGAAAAATTACTTCAAAACAGGCTGCTGCCTGTGCAGCCATTAAGCTGTTTCCAGAAGGAAAGCCACACACAGATCTTGCATACATTTTTTGCTTTAGAAATAACGTGTCAATGAGCCAGTTAAGGTGTCTCTATTAAAAAAAAAAAAAAAAAAAAAAAAAAAAAACTAGAAGTGAATAAGAGACAGGCAAAACACAGATCTTGCAAACATTTTTTGCTTTAGAAATAACGTGTCAATGAGCCAGTTAAGGTGTCTCTATTAAAAAAAAAAAAAAAAAAAAAAAAAGGAAGCCGAATGATTTAGTGACGGGAGAGAGTTGCCACTCATGTGAGCTCCATCCCTAGGGATATGACCTTTTTAATCCTCTTTAGTTAATGTATTGGTGATCTTTACTTAGGCAGAGTAAACAGTGCTGTTGGGCACAAAGGGGAGGTCGCACTCCCGGCATTACGCCTGACCCCGGGTCGCGGCCTTTGTTCCCCTCTCAATGGGAATTGCTCTCCCAGGGCCGCCGCAAAATGGAGAACTAATTTAGGCGCGTGCGGGCGGTGAGTGGCAGCGGAGCAGGTTTGTCGCACGGTAGCCTCCGAGGAGGTAGCGGGACCGCCAAAAAATCCAAGTCGGGCGCTTTCAGAGAGAGTGGATTAGCACTTCACTTGCTGATGGCTAGGTCGTTTAATCCTTTGTGGAGGAAAATGTATTCTTTGGGTGCCTCCGCTGCAGCAGCAGTAACTTAATTTCTGTGGTTTGAGCCTTTGACATTAACACTTTTTTTATTTCCTTGCGAAATGTTAGGTCAGTGAAAGTTAGGGAATTTTTCTCTGGAAAGAAAGAAACCGCATGGTAATTGCAGAATTAAACCTGGGCCTCTGAGGTCATCGTTACATCTCAAAATACATATCTTTTTTTTTTTAGCTCGTGAGGAAGTGTGATGCTGTGTCCCATCTGACTGTATTCACCCCCTTTACTTCATAACATTTTCTTTGTGTTGCACCATTTCGATGTCTGTGGACTTAGTATACATACAAAAAAAAAAGGCAAATCTCGGTCCATTCCCTATCTAACCAGGGCAAAGCTGAGCATGGTGCACTAAGCCAAAGTGAACTAGGGCTTCCCTCCATTTAATACTAGCTTTATGTACAAATGCTGATTCTTTGGCTTCAAATGGTAACTGGTCACAAAATGGGAGGATCATTTTTAGTTGCTGTGGCCAGCAAATATAGCTAATTTCTCTCAACTACCATATGGCAAGCTTGCTAGAGAAAAACAGACACCTTTCTCTGAAAGATGTTTATTATTTTTCATCTGTGAGTGCTGCTCTTTGTTCGGCAGGGAAATCTGCAAAATAAAATGACAGATCGTAAAATAATTACGCAGACTGTAAACACATTTTCAACAAAAATACAGTTTTTCAACGTTTCTTCCTTCTATCATAAATAAATGAAAATAAAGCCCTTAATTGCTGATGACAACCAACTTGTCTAAAACACAGCAGAGTTAAAACTGACCAGGGATGGGGGTGCGGAAGGGGGAACCTTACAATGTTGCCGTCACAGAAACGAGTACCACTGCGATAGTACACGTAGAGGCTTCTGCACCCATTAACACGTGGCGTTCAGCACAGGATCAAGGTAAGAACGTGCCTCACAGCAAGTTTTGGCTCTCAGGCTGGGACGTTTCTAGGCTTGCTGGCTTTGTCGCTTTTTGTACCACTATAAATGGCTGGAAGATGCTCCTGTATTGGTGTAAGAGTGGAGAGCAGGTTTACCTGATGTGAATACTGGCTTGAGGTGCTGTCCTGGAAACGAGCTGCTCTGCTGTTTATCGCTGTGAGCGTTTCTGGACTCCTTTTAGCCGTCCCTACTAAGAAGAAGGGAGCCATGTGCTGCTTTTCAGCCCTGTCACCTGCCCATCCCTGGGCACACCTTACATCCAGTCCCACCTGGGTGGGGCGGGCACCGTGTGGCCAGGGATGGAGGCTGCCTCAGTGCGCAGCAGCATCCTTCCCTCACCTGCCACTGCCTAGCACAGGGCGCTGTGGAAGGTTTTGGGCACAGGTTTCTTTTGGCACCACCCTTTTCCCTCTGTAAGGGAGCATGCCAATGCCTGTAACTGTTGCAGACCTCCATGTCCCCCCCCCCTTTTTAAGGTTATATCCTGTATTACGAATTTGCCAAAATACTATAATTCTTTTGTCTAAGCAGATATTTTCTTTTGCTGTCTTTTTTTCTCCCTCCCCTTCCTCTCCTCATTTTAATTTATTTTCTTTGGTTTGCAATCATTTCAAGTAAAACATTACATTTCTCTCTCTCTCTCTTTTTTTTTTTTGCCATTGTTGAATTATTTAAACAAACACTTCCAGCCATTTACTCTTAGTTTAAAAAAGTGGGTTCTGTAATACAGCAAAACAAGTGATTTAAACAAAAGAAGTGGCAAAGCAGTTCAGACAGCATTCCCTCTTAATGAAAACTTGCATTCAAAGCCGAGCCAGATGAACAGCACAGTTAGTTATGTTAGTTAGTATGTAAGCAGCAAGTAACACTGAATACAAGCAATACTGAAACCAACCCTTCGCTTTTCTTTATTCGTTATTTTAAATTTCCTAAGTATACTAGCTTTAGATTTGAAGGGAGGCCAGATGGGACAATTATGCATCTTATATCCATTTAAAATATTATCCAATAAAAATAACGTTATCACGTTAGCATGCATATATTCCTCCTATGTGTTAGAAAGTTAAAATGTTGATTAATGAAAATATAAGATCCATTGCCTTTCACCGTGTGCTCTTCAATACTAATTAATGTTGTTTTTCTGCAAGCTGCTGGAATTTAAGGACCAAAGTGTGCATCAATGCAATGTCGATTGTGTTCATTTTTGGTTTTTTTGTTTGTTTGTTTGTTTTTCTTGCCTTAAAGCATTGATACAGTTGTGCTTTGTTTGGAATCATAGTGTTGTAGGAGAATTTTAAAATGAGAAGAGCTGCTTGGAATTAAAAAAAAAAGAGAAAAACATTCAGCCAATAGTAAATATGCAAAATGCTTATATTTTCTAGAAAATAAAAGTACTTGAATCTTAAAAATAAATACTGTTAGTGTCTGCTTGAAAGAAAACTAATTTTTCTGAGTGTATGCTAGATTGTCATGTTGCATATGGAAATAATTTTAAGATGTGGTAGTAGAAATGCCTCTTCTGAAAGCTTCATGTTGAATGGGGTTTTCTAGAGGTTTTCTGCTTTGTGTGCACTTCACCCTTAAAAAAAAACTCTCAAGCTAAAGGGTTTTTTGTTTCCTTGTTTGTTTTACTGTTTAAAAAATAACTTTTATCTCTGGCAAAGTTTATATAAAATGAATGTACAGGGGATAGACTATTTTACTGTATGAACTTGATTTCAGTGTTACTGCTATCAGTGATTTCTCCAGATAATGTACTTTGTAGAGCTAAGCAGTAGTTTTTGTCCTTTCAAGCTTTTTTTAATTTCCTAAACAAAGAAGTTACAGAAATTAGAAACAGGAATTTCTGTATTATTTTTTCYAAATTTGCTTTATCAGAATTGTTTCCAAATTTGATCTCTGCAGTAAAAACTAAGCAAGACCCATTCATATTAAATAGTGTTCTCTAAGTGTTATACACCTGTTATTCTGCATTTAATGTTTAGCCATTTCTGTTACCCAGCTGATTTTCTTGGTCCTTTGGACAGTAATTTACTACTACATTTTGGTTTATATAAGAAGAGGGGGGAAAAAAAGATTAAAGGAAAAAAAATGATCGTGGAGAACATGGATTTGGTGAGGCTTCAGATGTGCTGTGGATATTACTCAGTCTATTCTTCACTTTTTTGAAGAGAAACATTTTTCTAAACACTGTACTGCCAGATAGGTATTTAGGCCTCCAGTAACTCAGACAGGTCAGCTGAAATAAATACGGATTTGTTTATTTTATACTAAGGTAAAAAATCTCTCTTCTTCTGCCTCTTTCCTTTGAATGCTTGAATAAAAAGAAAGACACTATAGTTTCAAAATGCTGCATCAGTACGAATGGCTGCATACTGTGCAGTGGTTTTTTATTAATATTAGTGTGAGCAGAAAATACATACCAGGCTATTTGTCCTGTTACATCTGTCAAAATAAAAATGCTGCTTCTCTGTGGCGCTGTGTTGCTATTTTTCCATAGTACGAGAGTACCATCCTGATGTTTTCTGCGGTTGTTACCCACTTTGCAAAGGAAAATGTAGCAAGGGTGCAAAATGGTGTTCTCTGCTAGGGAAAGGCAACGGCTACAGAAAAATCGTAGTTCCAGTACAAAGTGGGCTTTTCCAGTTAATCAGAACAAGAAATCTGATCTAAGGTTTTGGCCATTTGCTGACCAGTAAAAGGTGAACACTGAAATAGTAGATCTGATAGTCCTTTAAAAATCTGCCTCTCTGTGGATGGCATAGCTATTTGCATAGATGGGCATGAGTGTAAGTACAGCATTCAAGCAAAACTGTGTTTTGCAAATCTCCGCAACAAATCTTTATTTTGCTCTCTTCTCTGCACTGAAGACTCGCAGCATGGGCAGCTGAGAGCTGAGCAAAAAGGGGGAACAAATTGTTGGTCATTAGGACAAATGGGAACTGAAAAAACARTTTTATGTGTGCGTGTGCAGTGCTGCATGAGATAAAATATCTGACCTTAAGACAGTTTCCCTAATTGTTTCAGTTTTAGCAAAGGAATGAGGTTCTAAATTCAGGTAGTTACAGGTTGGCTGGTTGTACATGTTCTATGAATGTGGTGAAGAGTTGTGATATTGGTCAAGGGATAAAAATAATGCTGGTGTAGTACTGTCATTATCAATTTCTGAATAGTTCTTATGCTGCATTTTAGAAGTATTAACATCGTTTAAATGCTATGTTTATTTGGATAAGTAGAAAAAATAGCACTAAACCATGTCTTTTATGATTTTCCTCTTCAAATTCAAGCCTAACGTCTTGTTAGTAATCTTTAGACAGTACTATTAAAATATTGTGATTTATACTAAACAATATTATGAAAGCTGAATATTAACACTACAGTCTTACATTAGTACAATGCATAGCTTATGGGCTGTTGTAACCTGAGACTATAAACACATACATGTGTATGTATGTCTGAATAGGTCTGCCATGCTACAGACAGCACATGTGTGTGCATGCAGAGAAGAGAAAGAAAATTGGACATTTGGTTAAAACAGTTGTTGAGGGGAGGAAGAGTTGTTTGTTTTTCCTACAGCCATATGATGGAAGTAATACAGGCTTGAGATGACAACTTTGATTTTGGCATTTGGCTTAAAAAGTTTCTGAGAAGCAGATGTATTTGTGAGTGAGTTGGAGAGAGTTCTCGATTTCCAGCCCCAGACTTACTGCCCTGCTGCCAGGGGAGACAAAAGGTGACTCTGTCTCCCCCCCCTCCTCCCCCGTTTTTCCCCACAATGTCTTGTTAAGGTGCTGTGTGCAAGATAATGTATTGTGCAGTTCTCTTGAACTTTCTTGGGTGGACCAAGAGAAATCCATTGCATACCATTCCTGGGAATATAAACTGAAGAGCTGACCTTTGAACATTTCAGTGTTTTTTATCATCCATCTAAAATCTCCAGTGAAATGGAGCCCTAGCAAAAATGGTTAATATTGAAACTTAAAGTTTTCATGGATTAGTCATTGATACCCACTGTGATTTCTCAGTGTGCTGAAAAGGAAGTGTTTTTAAACAACTGACAAAAAATAGTTTACTGAATGGGTCTGGAAGCAGTTTTTCAAGAGTTTTTTTGTTTTGGTGATGACAATGTTGTCATTCATTTTGTACATTATCAGTATAGATAACATAGTAAAAACCCACTGAATAACAGTGTTCATATTAGCTTTGTCAGATTGCAATAAATTTAATTTAAAAAACCTTTATTAAATTGTGACATATATTTCATCTGCATGGAAGCTGATTAATCTTTTTAAAGGAAAATGAAAAATTATTTTAAAAGATTATTTGCAGTAAACTTACTGTTTATTGACAGTACCACAATGACGGTCTTTTTTAAAAAACTATTTTACATGATATTTAATGTAAAAATACTATAATGTAAATTTCTATACAAACATAAATAGTTCAATTTGGAGTGTTCTAAGCTCAGTTGAGGCCTTCTTGTTAAATCGGCTTTGAATTCCCCAGCTGTAACTCCATCACTGCAGCTGGTGTTAGTGGACTTGTTTTGAACTTCTGTTGATATAAATAAGTTCATAATGCTGTGTATTGTTCATGTTATCTGTTTGGGAGTGGGATAATAGCCCATTTGAATTTTCTAAAATCCTTCGTATTTATTCTGCCATTTTTGTCAAATATGAAATGTGTGTACATATATAAAGAATGTTTAGATGCATCTCTGTATGGGAATACACATTTCTAGGCAAAGGAAATACAGGATCACATATGTATGTGACATTTTGTTTACTAAAACTGAAAAATAGCAGAATACTGTTCAAGCTGAATATGTAAATTTACACATCCTTACAAAATGTAAGAATTTGATAATGAATGCAACCGTGACAACTTTAGTAAGTATAAGAGTCAAAAAGCAAATGATTCCTGGATAACAATTCATAGAACATAAATTTTATGAAGCATTTAATTGACAATGATGTTTACCTGTGACTRATTCAAACAATATAAAAGCCCATATTACTTACACAAATAAATACATTAATACATTCAATAGGATAATTATTTTCTTGAAATTATATTTCACAGTAATAACAATATGTGTCAATATTGCTCATGTTAGGCATTTGTTTTTCAAGAAGAGGCATTTAAATAAACTACTATTTGCACTAGTACATTTAAATACTGCTTCATCTACAAATATACTCTGTTACAGTTTGAGATTCCAATAATGTTTTAGATGGCTAGGCTAGATATACAAATCTAAAATATTTTAAGTGGCTTAAGAGAATTATATATTTAATTGAATTGTAAAACTAAAGTTGGCTACAAAATGTAGATGTAATATTAATACTCAGTTCATAATTGGAAAATATACCTGTGATTTTTTTATATGAATATGTGAATATTTATAACCGTATCAGATTAAGTATCTGTATGTTTTGAATAATTATAGCTCTACTATGTATCTTTTACCATAATGGGCATCCCTTTATATTTTCCTACAATTTATGCAAATTTTTAACCTTTAATAGTTTTAATATTAAAATAGTAGTTTTAATATTAAAAACATTAAGCAGTTTATTTATATGCCATTTTTGTTACCATTAGAATTTCCTTTGCTCAGAACTGCAGCACTCTATTGTAATTAAAAAATTAAAACTCTTTAACACAGAATTTAGTCACTAGACATCTCTTGTCTAGTTTAAAAGTCTGTAAGTAATTTACAATATAAAAGTATCTTAATCCTCTTTTGGAAGACTTAAGTTTTAAGTCTGCATTATGAATTTCATCAAATATGTTTGCTTACCTCTCACAGCTTAGCATATTCTAAAAATTAATATTTTGTTTACAATATATTGGCTATTTTTTTGGGGGGGGGTGTAACTATTTTTTTTTTTTTTCTCCAGTAGTTATTTCTGCAGGGCTTTTACCTATCATCCAATTTTAAGCAGACCTGCTCATTTAAATAAATGGAGGGCTCTATTTAAAACCCCAAAGCTTATTTTAGGTCTGTGTTCCCAGTGATACCAGGATAAAAGTGTTGCCAGAGCAGAATATTTATAGTAGGAGAACTAGAAATGTCAGTCACTGCTGAAGGTACAGAAATCAGACAGCAAAAATCTTTTAACATTTCCAGGTTGTAAACTTTGCATATAAAATATGACATTCACTAGTATGAGTGCTGTCTCTCTGTAAGTGTATCTAGGTGTCCTGCTGTTAAGCTGCTGCTTTCTATATTGTAATCATAAAGTATTTACGACCATTTCTTACTGTTTAGCTAACTGAATGCAATTGCAACTCGTCACTGAAAATGTGAACACTTCTGCATGCCCGGACTTTATTGGAAAGCCTGATCTCAGTGGGACAGCTTTTAAGGTAGAGCTTATTCAAAGCAGAGGAAGGAGGAGGCAGTCAGACCTGTATGAAACTGGGGAGTAGCTGAGGTGTGCTGAGTGGGACATGGAGGTGCCGAGGAGGGTGACGCAGGCTATCAAAAAAGAGCAAGAGCCAGTGATCCATACGATAGCGCTGTATTGTCTGATCCCAGCAGAAAGAATAACTTACAGTCTGTCAGACTGTGCATTAATACTAGCAGGGGAAACAGAATATTTTTAAAAGTTATTTAGTTAAATTTTCTATAAAATAAAAATTGTGTTGTTTTACAGCTGAGAAGCTCTCTTCTTATCTGAAAATGAAAGAAAACCTGACTATGTCATTGCTTAGTTTCCAGCTTGCACCTCCTTCACAGATACATAGTGCATTAAATTAGCCTCCAGGAACTTTGTAGCATGTTTATGATAATTAAGTAGAAGCTTAGTAAACAAAATTTAGGCTTGTGCTTTCATTTGTTGCTTGTGATGTAAATGTTCATCAGTTAACTATGGTATATAAGGAAAATACTATCAGGTTCGAGCATACAGCTCTGTACAGCAAGAAAAAAAGTTGCAAGAAAAAAATGTGTTGGTAACACCCTTTAAAAAACTACTAATGCAATGCACAATTTAATGCCTCTTTTCTTAAGAAAAAAAAAAGCTTATCCTACTGCCAGTTTCATTTGTGTTGATACCAAATTAATGCCAAATTTGCTATAAAACATTACTGTTAAAATACAGTGTATAGAAGGAAATGCTTTTGCAAAATGCTTCATTATGTTTTGAAGGGAAGGCTGTTGGAAATGTGTCGTTTGTTCAGCTTGCCTCTACTGTTCAGGTTCGCTTACTTCAAAATTGTCTTTATTTAGTATTTAAATGTTTTCCCCCCATAATTTAATACACTACAGACACATTGGAATTGAGGCGAGGTATTCTGGGGTAGAACAGAAGCTTCCCAAGTAACCTGTCCAATGTGGAATTACTGCCCTTTCTATGCAGTGTACACCAGCTGTAATCCCATAGAGCACCTTGAATCCCCACAGGGAACAATAGGCAAAGCTGTTTTATTTATTTTTTTAATTTTATTTTTATGCTGGAAGAGTGTCTTTAAAAAGAAGAACTCTCTAAATGTTGAAGTAAAGCTATCCTTGGTGATTTTATATACTGGAATTATTTTAGAGATATGTAATAAAAAGCATCCAAAAATGGGAATTTGCATTTTTCCAAATAGCTTTACAATAAAATTGTAATATTTTTAATTGGATTATTTTTGGGGAAAAAAGTACTCATTTTTTAATCAAATGTTTCTGATAGGTTTTTAGAAACCACTGGATACTGAAAATGAGCTCTCCTATTTAGAAGGAAAAAAAATCACTAATATGTTTAGAGCTGACCTTAGTATTGACACCTGTATTACACAGAATTGAGATGAAAGTACAACAGATATTTAAACTCAGAGTGGTAAGAAGAAAAACTAGTATATTAGCAGGAGCTTCTATAGCGAGTTTCCAATAGACAGAACTTGAGACAAGTGGAAGGAAAGGGGTTATAAAACTACGTAATGGTGTAAACAACTTCAGCATTAAAAATATTACCATGTTACTATTTACATAATTCGAATTCAGTCTTAAAATGATTCTTCCCTTTTTGGAATTCCTTTTCTATTAAGAGTTCAGGAAACAGCAAAACAATTAAGTGAAGACTAGCTTATAGGATTCAATTTTTTTTTTTTTTTTTTTAATATTGCAGTAACCTAAAGATAGATGGCTTTCAATCTTACTTTCCAACTATGGGGACAGATCCAATGCTTTTATATTTCTCCTTGAAGAATGACAACTTCCAATGAATGAATCTGAGCTGTAATTGTGCAAAGAAGATGCACTTTTAACCCTCCATATATGCCAGAATTATCCCAGTTATGAGACAGGAGGAAGCAGAGATGAAACTTGGCTGTCCTCACTTTTTACTTTGCAAAAAGTGAGAAAGAAAGGGAGAGATATAGAGAATAAACAAGGAGATATGTATTTTATATAGAAAGAAAGTTAAAGAGCTAAAAATAATGCCTAAGTAAAAGGGGGAAAAGTCATTCACAGGATCTCTTGAATGCGAGTAACTAAATTATTCATATACTTCAGTCTAATCCTTCTTTAAGAAGCATCTGTCTTTTACATTACATTGGCATCAAAAGTTGAATGCACTATCCTATATAATCTCTTTTCTTATGAATAGGGCTAATATTCTCATCTGTGCGTGTTCTGTTACATTAACTACTACCGTGAATGTCATGTCCTTATTTTTAGACAGAAAATGATACAAGAGTTTTAGCTGGGCATTATGACCATCTATTACTAGGTTTGATATCCAGAAATTTTGCTTACTTTTACTTTTTAACCACCCAGAATTTATGCATACATGTTCTCTGTATCCACAGGCCGTATGCAATAGACATCAACATTATTAGAGACAGAGTTCAGAATTAGAAGGTATGATTTTACCCAAGTAAAACCTTGTGGGAAAGTCAATATTTAAATATCTTCTCAGCTATGTTCTGATAATCTCTGGTAGTTCTTACTGTAATTCCCTAAAAATAAATAATAAAAACATTTTGTGGTTTCACACTACAAAAAAACAGTTGGTAAGGGTAAACCATAAAACATACAGTTGGCTTACAAAAGAAATGTTTATTCTCCTCCGAATGCCAGTGGTTGAGCATTTTCTTGAGATTTGAGGCTGGATAAGAATGTGTAACAGAGATTCCTTAAAAATGTCACAGCAGTAGTCGTTCAAGATGTGACACAGCCAGCTAACTCTGAGAAACCCACATGTGTCACACTATACTTTCTAGACTTGGCTGATATTGTGCATTTTAATAGACTAAATGTGATTAAAGTCATGTCTGAAACCAATGTGATGATTTTAATATACTTCATGATGTATAGGTAAAATGTATTTTCTGTCAAATGCAGTATATACTGTATTTAGTGTGGGATAAGTTCTTAATAATTCTTTCTTTTGCCAGTCTTACCAGTTTGGCAGAGTTCATATTAGCTGTTGGAATGACTGTATTGCAAGCTCTAATATACTGTAAATAGTATTAAGTCTTTGTCACTGTCATTATCACAGCAGATTATTAAATATTGCATTTTTAATGCAGCTTGAAAAAAAAAATCTGTGACTTTAAATACCTCTGCTCCATTTTGCAGGCTAGTGAGTTTTTAAGCAGAAGTTGGAGAGCAGCCTCTTTGGATGGAATTTGAGAGTTGCAAGGAATAGAAACTCCCATCTACTCTTTCCATCACATTTYTTTTTCCTATCTCCTGATCAATATTTAGAGGAATCAAACATCACTGAATGTATTTTTTATCAGGAATATTTTATAAAGTGTTAGAAACATTGCTTTGACTTTTCCAGTTAGTTGAAACTGCGTAGTTGTTTTAAAAGTACATCAGGAAAGCAATGATAGCATAAGCAAAATAAATATTAAATCAGAGGGACAACTATGACTTCCCTTAAGTACCCATGTAATCCTTTTTTTCTTATGGTAACATATTTTCCACAAAGAAGACCCTTCAAGGTTGAATCCTGTACAGTCTCTCTCTTTTTTTTTCCCCTCCCTCTCTTCTTCATGTAGGGCAAATCAAATGTGACAACGTTAGGAAAGCATATAAAAAAAAATTTGAATATGCCAATAACAGAAAAAGTATATATATTTTTCTTACAACAGAGATTTCATTGGTTGAGTGAAATGGCGAGATGTGACGCAAAAGGACACTTGGACGGGTAGAAATGCTGATGTATGCCAAAGCAGGCGTACCAAGAAAGGCTGTTGCTATGAGAGAAACGGAGGGAGAGAGAGATCGTGAGAGAGCAAGTTGGGGAGGCCTTATTTTCTGCTTCTTGGCTTATACCATGGGGAGTGCGACATCTCCAGTTTTTAGCAGGGAGGGTTTAGGAGCTTTGGAGCAGTATTTTCATGACACCAAGCATTTTGGAGGAAAAGAACGGAAGAAAAAATAAAAAAGAGAGAGATGCAGGTTACCTTAGATTACAAAAGCAACTGGAAAGTAGAAGATACAGTATATACTAAGTCAACGATCTGTGCTATGATAGATACACAAATTAGTACAACAGAGGAAGCAGCAYAGCTCATTATCCACCTGATGGTAGTAAGCCTTGCCATTTAAAATTACAAAATTAAAACGCATACAGATACACACACAGATACACATTTATAATAACCCCACCTTTTAAGCTTATGAATTATCCAGCTGGGATACCGACGTCTCTTGTGTAACATTCTTAAGGAGCTGCAATAAATTCACCTTATGAGTCCATTAGCCAGAAAAGGGAGAAAATAATTTGCAGGATTTTTTTTTTTTTTTTTTTTTCTGTCTCTCTTCTTCGGCAAGGGGGAAAAAAGTTTGTGCTATGAACTTAGCCTAGCAGCTTCTGGAACTTGAGCCAAAAGGGGCAGGAAGTTGTTTTACAATAGCGTTACAGTGATCTGCCACAAATGGAAAAAGCCAAATGTTGGACTCTGCAAAAAGAAAAAAATATTCTTCTCCCTCTCGTTTCCCTTCTTTTGCCCCTTAAAAAGACGAGAAAAAAAAAAAAAACGTTTAGCCAGAAGTTCTTCTTTTTTTAATTGCTTTCTGTAAGTAATGGAAAGATTATCTTACTTGCATATTCCATGGCAAGCATGAGGGAAAGAAGTATCAAAGGGACGTTTAAAAAAATGCACTTGGTAACTAGCAACGGGACTTTTGGCACAATTCCTTGAGTTTGCTTGAGGTTATGGAGGGGGGATGGGAAGAAGAAAAGCAAGCCTACGCAGTACGTTTTCTTTAAAAATAGGGGAGGGGAAATGGAGGAAAAACCATATAATTTTTTTTTTAAGGAAATGCATGTTGATCCTCTGAAGCTGAATCCTCAGGCATTCGTGGCCCGTCTTTGCTGTCCGATGTGTGTTTTTGAGAGCGCTTACACACACTCACAATCAAACAGCAATCATGGCAGCTGTTTTTCTTCCAGCACAGCAGTTGAGCTGTCTCGCCCAAATGCTTATCAGCTTTTGACTCTGTGCCAAGATAGTTATAAGGGCCAAGCAGCCTGAGCTTGGCTGTGCAGCTGGTTTAGAAGTAAGGGCATGAGAAAACAAAATCACCAAGTTTTTTTTGTCACATACAGTATTTACTTTTCCAGTTCTCCATTTGTAGCTCTGGGTGCCTTTTTTTTTTTTTTTTTTTTTTGGGGGGGGGGGGCGTTTTTCCAATTTTTTTTTTTTTTTTTTTTTTGTTTTTTTTTTTTTTTTTTTTTTTTGGGGGGGGGGGCTGCAGTTTCACAATCCTCGTAGACTGCTTTGCTATAGAGAGACATGTAAATAGGTATAAATATAACAAGGAGCCCTTGTCTCTCTGTTTTAATCCCAGAAGATATTTCCTTAGCACCCCCACCCCCCATAATTAAAAACTTCATTAGCTGAGCTGCATTATCAGCCACATCGTGATACTGTGCGTGCATTTGGGTCCTGTCATGCCAAGCCTTTCCTCTGTCTCCTGCCAGCCCACAGAGCCATCCTCAGCCCCAGGAGYGCTTGCTGGGGAGAAACTCCTCTTTAGTCAGGTCTGAGCAGCACAGCCGCTGGCGAGCCGCGGGCAAGCATGGCCCTGCTGCCGGGCGGCTCAGCTCAATGCGCTGCGGCGTGCGCGCAGGCAGTGTGCGTGTGGCTGCGGATGAGGGAAACGAGCCTGCTCACGCAGGGCCGTGCCTCTGTTTCATCATCAGCTCCAGCCCGCTGTGCTGCGCTAGCTCACGTCCTCCTCCTCGCCCGTAGCCAGATCGCTCGCATCGTGCGCGAGGGGGAGGCCGGACTCGGAAAAAGGGCTGCTGCTGCTGCCGCTCGCATTCCTGCTGCAAGGGCCTCCCCTTCAGACGGCCTTTGCCAGAGCAGAACTTTTAAAAATGCTGCAAATAGGAGTTTCTTTTCTTTTTTTTTTTTCCCTCTCCTTGCTGCTTTATTTAACCCTTCTCTTTCAATGTTGAGGAACTGGCTTGCTTTTCCTTCTCTGTGTTTTGCTCGGCTGTACTGTATATCGCAATGTTGAGGTTAAAGCACTAAGTATTTTCCCCTCCGCTGATCCTTTTCTCTCTCTCCTCTTTTTCCTCGGTAAAAGAAATTGATTTCTTTGAACAGTGAATCAGGCTTTGCTAGTCTGTATGCTGTGAGAATGAAGGCCTTTTATTTGCAATTCCCCCCCCCCCGAGTATCAGTGCACTGTGCTGCTTACAAAACCAGCTTCTCTCTAATGTGTTTTTTAATTGCTTTAGGTATCTGTGCCTTGTGAAATAGGATGGATCATATCCCTCCAAACTCCTTGTAATTTGACCATGGCTGAAAATGGAAATATTGCTGGGTGGGGGGAGGGGGGGATAAGGGGCTGGGGACAGGGGAGTGCAAGGGCTGCTTCGTCCTCACAAACCTCTCCCCCTGCTTTCTCTGCTAGGAGGGAAAAGGGGATGTGCAGTAAAATGCCGTCTCTGGGACAGGTGCCAGCTCCTAGACAAAAGAAGTAAAATAGGCGGTAAAGGGGGGGGGGAATTGATAGCCAACAAAAATAGGAATTGAAAATCCCGGAGAGGCAGCACTGGAGAAGGTGATGTTGCCTAACTGGCCTTTTTTTCGCCCCCTGAATATTTTTTTAGCCATGGGTTGAAAGGAGAAAGTTGAGGCATACTTTTTATTCATGTCTTCTCTGCAGACATTTGAAAGCGTAAAGGGAGGGTGGAGGATGTCTTTTTCTCTCTCTCTCCCTCTCTCTCTCTTCTCTCTCTCCTGAATTATTCATAGTGTCAGTGGTGAAGCCAGGACTATTAGCATGCATCAGACATGCTGTTTGTCTGTTTGCTAACATTCTTCATTCAAGACTTGTTAACTACCAGACAAGCTTAACACGCTTCTCTTTCCCCCCCCCCTTCCCTCTCTCTGTGTCTCTGTCTCTCCGCGCCTGCCTCCCCTCATTCCTCCCTTCCCTTCCCTTCCCTTCCCTTCCCTGCCATGCCACCCCTCTCAGCCTCCCATTGTTGTTGCCGGGAGCTGGCAGCCAGGGGTGGCGGTGGCAGCGGGAAGCATGCGGACGAGGAGCCGGAGCCCGGTTGCTAGGTAAGGACCGCCTTCCCTTCCTCGCAGGCCTGCGCTGCACTTGCAGAGGCGAGCGGCAGCGCCGAGCCGCAAGGTGACGGGGCGGGCTGGGGTCTCCCTGTCGCCGCCGGCAGCGCCGGGGCTGCTCCGCGGGGCTGCACCGGGCTCGGCCGCGCCGCTGCTGGCGGCCGCCCAGGTATGAGGCGTACGAGGCTCTGTGTAGACCGTGCCGCCACGGCCCGAGCGACCAGCCGAGCAGAGGGAAAAATAACGTTAAGTTTCGCAAACTGCACTGGGGTATCGGCAGAGCGGCTGGCGTCCGGGTGTTGCATTTATTAAGGAAGCGGCAGCAGCAGCACGTTGTCAGCCCGCTGAGGCTGGGGCCGATGGCTAGCCGGTGAGTAGGGGTGAGATATGTAGTAATGCCAGTTATTGTCGTGATATTTTTTCCTTTTCCTTTTGCTTTCTTTCTTTTCTTTCTTTTTTCATTTTTTTTAAGGTTTCAGCCTCCCTCCGTATCATGCCTGCCCCTCCCTTCGGCAGGCTGTTTAAAACCAGCTAGCTTCATTTTCTTAGCAGACAAAGGTCGATCACAGCTTTTATTTCTGAATGCAAATGTTCTAGGACTTGTGCCAGTCTTGCCTTCATTGATTACAATATAGCTGCTTTCTTGAATGGCATTCCTCTCCCTTTTTTTTAATAGAAGGAAGCTCAAGAAAAGCAACAAACAAAGTTAGGTGGTGCAAGTTTTAATATTTACTTAATATTTCAGTATGTTGGAAACGTTACGAAGCGCTAGCGTGCAGAGCAGTGACAGTGCAGCTAATGAAGTATGCCAGGCTTTATGCTGTTCATGTGTGTACACACAAGTGTGCCTGTACACGTTTCTTAAGTAATACTTTTTAAGGTAGCTATGTGATGACCTTCAGATTTTATATCTCGCCACAACTACGTTTTCCTGATCGTCTTCGCAACGYGAACTTGGACGTAAATATTTTTGGGTTCACTATTAAAATTGTCGAACATCCAGAACTGTTCAGGACTAGTTTATGATGACAATAGTTATTTTATTTTTTTTTTAATTCTATCTTTGAGAACCTTTGAAGGCCCGTAAGTGCTGTAAGTGTATTTTCTTCTTCTCTCATTCTCTTCCAAGCACGGGCACATGCTCACGCACATTTCCACTCTCTTATTTTCTGCTCTTCACGTATTAATGAAGGAATTTATTTAAGTATAATACTTAAATATTAGACTAATGCCATTTATGGATGAAGGTAGCATATAGATGTAGCATGTAGATGTTCTGAGTTAGGTACGATTTGACAGATATTTACACACTTAAGAGGTATTTGTGCTATGAAATTGCCAGACCCTTAATATTTAGTTTCTGGTCTTTATAGAGGCAAGTGCATGTGCAAATTCAAGTATYTGGAAGTAAATGTATTTTAAACACACTTTATGAGAAAACCTTTCATTCGTATTTGTAAAGCAAAATGCTTTCCTCTACACTGAAAAAATTGGACGCTTATGTAAAAAATGTTTTCCTTTTAATTTTATTTATAGCCCTGAATTTAAGTAAATAGCAGAACAAATCCAAACAACACTTCCCCCCCCCAAATAATTAGAAAATACTTAGTGACTTGTACAAAAAAGTTTTAAATTCAGGCTATTGACAATATTGTATCACAACCATCGCCGTAATGGCGTTGCATTTGAACGGTTTTATGGCAACATAAATTGAAAAACAACTCATAACTTTAAGTAGTAAAGCTGTATTTATTGACCGTTCAAGCTCAGAGTAAGTAGAGTATGTTTTGGTGAACTGTGGAGATTAAGAAAGAGATTCAGGAAAGTATGGCTCGGTGATGGCTAAAATTAATTTCTTCAGAGTTCTTTTTAGAGGCCTGTAGTAGCTGCACTGTAAATAAAATATGAGTTGGAGTTTTTAACTAGTAGCAGTTCTTACAAATTCAGATACTGTTAAATACCCCCCACACACTGAAAAATTTCAGACTGCTTGATGATATTGCCCCTAATGATGCTGTTTACCTAAAGAGGATTTTTTTTTAATTTGGTGTTAGTACTGTTGGGGTTGTTTTGTTGCTGAGGACTAGCATTTAAAGGAATATAAAATAGCTTATGGTGTATTAGTTTGTTATTTGGTGTTGGCTTGCTAGAAATGATCACTATGAAAGTAAGAGCAGCAGAGTTGCCTTATTACTAGTTTATTTCACAGTGAGGATTTCTTTGAGCATGCTGTAAATGAACATAGCAGTGCATAAAGATCACGTGTATGTTGATTGAAGAAGAGGGATTAAAATCAGTTCATTAGACTGGTGATTTCCAGTTTTTATATTTCAGATTATTTGGGTCTACAACTTGAAGTATAACTGCTGATAGAAATATTCAGGCCTTCAGATGAATACCTTCAGGAATTACGCGCACGAACTAAAGCATTTACATTTTGAAAGAGTTTTGTGTTGGACAGCCAAGGATTTTTCTACAAAATGTTGAGCGTATGGAATGAAAAACTGAAGGTATAGGCAATATTTTGCTTAATTAAAACAATTTTTAATAGGTGTCTAGGATGAAGTTTTGCACATTTTCAGATAATAATTCATTGAAGAGTTGTGAAAATAGTAAGACACACTGTTACAGCAGGAAACTGTTTTTATTCCACTCTTATTCTTGGAGAGGATTTGGTTCTTAATTAAGGTGTTGCTGGTAAATGAGCATTCTGTTCTTAAACTCCCACCTCTCTTGATTAAAAATGTCTTTCACCAAGTTATGTTAACACAGAGAAAACCAGGAGCACGTAAGAAAGGTGTGTATGTTCTAGGCCTCTGGATAATATGAAGTCCTCAACTCGAGAGCACTGTTAAGCGAAAGGGAGAGAGTAGTTTACAACAGAGCAAGACAAGCATAACCTGCAACATTTTAACAAGCAGATGGATTGTGATGTGCTAGTTACTTTCAAAGATAAAAAATTGGATGTGTGGAATCCTTATTTGGGTTAAACTCTTTTTGAGATTAATTGAAATTTCAACTGGATGCACACTGCAAGATTTGGACCAAGGTAAGGGAGGTTTTACTGTGGGCAAAGGAGAGGGAAAAGGGAGTAGATGGAGTGAAGACGGGAAGGGAATGGAGCAGGAGTTACCACTTTGAAATAGAGTTACAGTCCTCAGTTCTTGCCTCCTTTGAATATAGGAGATAACATCTAAGTGGATTCTGTTTGGTGTGCCTGTATTGGTACAGCACTGCCTTCTCCTAGTGTATGCCAAGTATTCATAAACATTGTGTAGCAGCTAAAGAGGAATAAAAGGAGTGCAAGGAATGCCTTGTTTCATCCAGATTTCTTTTTTT